>NC_079421.1:16961877-16999377 GCF_026213295.1 Gadus chalcogrammus | reverse complement strand
CTCACTCATGGTGAGTGGGGAGCCCACCACCACCACCACCACCACCACCACAGACTCCCGCTCATCTCCCCTCTGCTTCATATGACCAAAGTCATGCTTACTATTTCATAGAGCGAGATCTCAAAGTAGATGCAAAAGCATAACCTATCAGCGTGCTATTTTTTTTTTTCTTCTTCACAAGATGTGCCAGAGTATACAGGCCACATTTCAAACGAGGCGCATCAGAAATGTCTTAGGTTATGGACATGGAGAGATCGTGCGCAAAAGGCCCCTACGTTATTTGGAATTCGTATCAAGATCCTTTTTGGATCTGGGTAGCTTCAGCAAGAACTCATTTGAGTCCGTATTATTGTTTCATTAACCTTTAAATCCACGGCCTGGGGAGGCGAGCCGGATCAAAGGGGGAGCCGACCGCATCCCACCTTGTGGGGAATGAGACGAACACCAAATACAAGATTAGGGATTAGGACAAATAATTACTTATGTGTACTGTGTTAAGAAGAAAATGAGATATTATTACATTTTTGCAGATTAGACTGAAATAGGAGATCCAGTGTTGGATTTGTCACGTAAATCCATGTGTCATGTAGGCCTGCATGTATCCATCCGTCCATGGAATATTCATGAGATTACCAGGACATGTAACGACAGATATCTTCATTTTCACATTCAGCATCACAGCATCATCATTTTTAACAAAAATAGGCCTACTGGTTGAATAGGCCTACTTGTTAACCATTGAGGGTCTTACTTTTCGTCCACCGTGATTCCTTTTTTCTTTCTTTCCGATACCATCTGGGTGAAATCATCGATCAGGATTTATATGGTGCTCCAGCTGTTCTATGGGATGACGTAGGATAACTTCTCTGTGGTAATAGGAGGGGGGTCCAAAGAGAGCCAACAGTGTGTAGGCGTGACATAAGTCGAGAATTATGTGGCTCATGATGTTTCTGTCCCCAGGGGCAACGTAATGCTGCTCTGGACATGCTAGCCAGACGCACACACACACACACACACACACACACACACACACACACACACACACACACACACACACACACACACACACACACACACGCACGCACACGCACTTTACACGTGCATCATACTGAATGAAGTATGCACATTTTCACCAGCGGTATGTCACTATACTAAGGCTGTGTTTTCCCCCTGAATCATTTACATTTTCCAGGGCACCAGAATTCTTTAGAATGTCTATTTTTATTTTGGATTTTGAAAAAATGACAGACTGTCAGAGCTCGTAAGTTTCCTCTGAAATGAAAAAAATGAAATGTGTGTATTTGAGCAGATGCATGCACGTGTGTAGGTGTGTGTGTGTGTGTGTGTGTGTGTTTGTTTGTGTGTGTGTGTGTGTTTGTGTGTGTGTATCTGTGTATGTGTGTGTGTGTGTGTGTGTGTGTGTGTGTGTGTGTGTGTGTGTGTGTGTGTGTGTGTGTGTGTGTGTGTGTGAGGGGGAGGGGGGGCGGGTGTGAGAGAGTATCGTTGTCTGCTTAAATTGCTTTCTTGAATGGATTTTTGCATTGTGTGTATGTGAGTGCATTTTGTGCAAGTGTGTGTGTGTGTGTACGGATGTGTGCGTGTGTGTGGGTTGGTGTATGTGAGTGCATGTGTGTGTGGACGGTGGGGGGGGGGGGGGGTCACTTTAGGGTACTACTTGACTGGCATAGGTGAATAAAAGAACAACAAAATCTTGCATTGTTCAGTTTATCCCCCGTCTGAGGGAGAAAAGAGACAGCGACAGACATTAATAGAAGAGCCATTGATGTACACAGGATGTCTTTGTCTTTGTCTCTGAAAGAATGACAGGGCCATTGTTGTGAGCTGTGTGAGATTGAAGTTAGTATGTAAGGTCAAATATTTCTTATTGTTTTTCTTACTGAGAAGCGCTGAGCTTTCATACACAGACTGCATGATTAGCCTAATTGCCATGGCTGGATGTGTGAATTGATAAAAAATGATGCGTAAGTGTGAGTGTTTAAAATGTCTTCATAACAACCGTCTTCATTTACAAGACTGTGTTTGCGTGTGTGTTTGTGTGTGTGTGTGTGTGTGTGTGTGTGTGTGTGTGTGTGTGTGTGTGTGTGTGTGTGTGTGTGTGTGTGTGTGTGTGTGTGTGTGTGTGCGTATGCATGTGCGAGTGTGTGTGTTTGACTGCCTGCGTTACATATATACACTAACAAAAATAAATAATATAAAAAACTCATCCGTTCAAACAGTTGGATGCGCCTCTGCCCAAATTCAGCAAAATAATTGACTATATTTGGCAACGCATTAGGCTTGGATCACAGGCCCCCAAGGTTTAGACATCTCCTTTCTCAGCATAGATCAAATGGAGGCAGCTAACCAATGCATTGAATCTCTCACAAGGAAAAATCGGGCTGAATAAATATGGATTTTAATCGCTGGCCAGTTTTATATCTTTCTTCTCCCCCTCTGCTTTTGATATCGCCATATTTGCTGGCTAACATCTTAATCGGGGTGTGAACAGAAAGAAGCATCGAACTACTTTTTTTTTTGTCATCACTTGAATGCCGATCTGTGCTAGCAAACTAGGGAGGATGGAAAAAGGGGGGAAGAAAAAAAAAAACGTCGGTGATTGACTTTTCTCATGGGCCCGGGACGCAGACAATGACTCAAAAGGGGGTCCAAATGGGAACGGCCTAAAAAATGTGCCCAGCAAGCTTCTCTCAGTATTTTTCCAGCAACCCCCCCCCCTCCGCCCCCCTGCCCCCCCCCCCCCCCACTTCTTTTGTGGCCGCAGACACATTTCTTGGATTGTCAGTGACTCTCCGGCACCATCCATAGACATCAGTCACAGACCCTCCGCCTTATTTATTTTATCTGTTGTTTCTCCCTTTTCTCTTTGTTTTTGTCCCCATTCTTACTGTCAGGTATTTAAGCGGCCTGTCGGTTTTATGGACTCTCGTGAATGGGCTTGATGGGCCAGGTCCTCAATAGACAGCATGTGACCCATCTGACCACGACTCCTTTATTGACCCTCTCTCTTTGTTGTTTTGTTTTGTTGTTTGTCTGTGAGAAAAGAAGAGGAGGGGTGGGGAGAAGAGGAAGAAAAGACCACTTCATTGGGTAGGAGTTTTCTTTTTCCGCAGAAACTTGCCTCCATTCAAGCGCAGGGGATTTCATTAGCCACTGCCTCAAACAAGTCAATAAAAAATAACTTTTTGACCTCTGACGCCCGAGAGACTGTAAACTGGGGAGGGGGGGGAGAGAAGGGGGAGGGAGGCGGTGGAGTGGGGGGGGGGATGATTCTCTCTGGCCGAGTCCATTTAACAGCTGAAAGAAGGCTGACTGTGATAGATACATGGCTGTGAAAATCATCTGCCGAAGCAAGAGGGCATGGAGCTGTTATTGTTGTTGTCCTATCATGTATCTCACCACAGATAGAAAACACCAGCCATCCCAGGCAGCCCCAAGCAGAGGAAGAAAGGAAGAAACACACCGGTGGCTGGACAGGCTGTGTTGTCCAGGGCCACCGATGAACCGCAGTTCACAACAGAGCAAAGAGGGAAAAAAGAGGAGAAGGAGAAAAAAAGTGAACATGAAGTGTGTGTGGGAGTTGGTGTGTCTTCACGCTCCAGTACACACATGTTTGCTCAGACATGATTAACTGCCCCCTAAAGAGGAAGCGCTGTATTACTTTAGCTACTGTTTTTTTTTTTCCGTAGGGGAAGTGTGTGTGTTTGTGTGTTTGTGTGTGTGTGCTAGTGAGTGAATCAGTCAGTGCGGGGGGGGGGGGGGGCAATAAACTAAAAAACCCTGTACTAAAATGTTTGTGTTTTTTTCCTGAACTATTTTCAAAGGTGTGAATGACTTTAGTAAATAAGAAACATGTATTTAAAAAGAACAGGGGTCAAGCCTATCTCAAGACAATTGTAGGTCTGTCTTACAGGTGCCAGAACAATGTGTGGGGGGCTCTTTAATTAAACATTAAGAGGGAGCCACCCCCCGCCTACTTGGATTTCATTGGGGCCCCAAACACGGGCGACCTGGCCGGAATGGGGGGCTTTCGCTGAGCCAAGGACCAGCGGCCCCTACAGAGCTGTCATGCACAATGGCCCCTGGGAATGTGCTGCCGCGGTTCTCCTGGCTGGGTCCCCCCCCCCCCCCCCCCCCCTCTTCCCTTCAACGAACCGCGGGTCCCCCTGCCCACTCTGCACTCCGCTTCCTGCAATCATCCCCACATGTGGCAGCCTAAACCCCCCCCCCCCCCACACACACACCCCACCCCCCCCCCCCCCTCCCCCTGCCCCACCACGACACACACTTTATTAGGCTTCTTAATTTATTTTCACGCAGTCCACCGTTGCTCCAGGCCAAATACTTCGCTTTCTTGAAAAGGCTGGTGGGGGCTGGAGGACGGGGGAGGAGGAGGGGGAAGAGGAGGGGGAGGAGGAGGAGGAGGGGGAGGAGGGGGTGCAGTCAGAGGAGGGGTAGGGAGCCGGGTAGGGAGCCTGATAGGGGCGGCTGAGGGGTACCCGGTGTTGAAGCCACCTAGAGAGCCGGTGGTTGGATGCTGAGGCAGCACTTAGCGACCCGGGCCAGTGGTGTCTCCTATGCCACCGCCGTCCCGGGCTCCTCCGTGCGTGTGAGGGGGAGTGCACGTCAAAAGGGAGTGTCTGTCGGGTGTTGAAGGGGTCAAAGGGCGAGCCAGTGAAAGCTGTAAATCTCAGAAGGGGTCCGGGCTAGGGGTCAGCCAGTAGTGGCGATTAGAAGAGCTGTCTACAACGAGTGAGAGAATTGGGGGGAGTGGCGCTGCTACAGCCCCCTCCAGAAAGGAAAGGAAAGACACCTTTGTTTTGGAGAAAAGCCACTCGGGGTACAAGTGTGATTTGTATTTGAAAAGAATGGAGGAGGCTTCCCCGACAAACCTTAATGGAGTGCTTAAGCAAACATATGAATAACTTTGCAGAGCACCTGATTCAGTACTGTTGACTTTAGGTGTGTGTTTGTGTGTGTGTGTGTCTGTGTGTGTGTGTGTGTGTGTGTGTGTGTGTGTGTGTGTGTGTGTGTGTGTGTGTGTGTGTGTGTGTGTGTGTGTGTGTGTGTGTGTGTGTGTGTGTGTGTGTGCGCGTGCGTGCGTGTATGCCTTCATGTGATCGTGTGCTTAAAGGATTTGTACGGATGATAAAGGAGTAAAGCCTCCGATTTTGGATTGAAATTCAGAGTCTTGTTGAACACAATGTTAACTATTTAGTTTAGAGAATCTGCAAACCAACGCATTTCTATTTGGAAGTTCATGCGTCCATACAGGTATGCCATAGTGTCAATATCAACGGAAGGGTAAACTGGATGCCCTGTGTGGTTTGGGTACTTAATCCCTGTCAAATAAATGTTCATTGACAACAGAGAATTTATTCTGAAAAACAACTTTGAACTGAAGGCATAGGATTCAGTAGTTACATATGTATAAGTTGTATGAAGGATTTGTTGTTCAAAGGAACATGTAATATAAGTATAGCAGTAGTGTTATGCGTTTTATAGTATTCTCATACGACCCATATTTAAAATGTCATTATTGTATCAACAGAGTGCAAGGAAAATCCAATCCAATCTGGATCAGAGTCACAAGCATGATTCTTTCTTTCCCATTGGAAGTTTGTCGGTTTGTCTCAAACTTTCCCAAGGCAGTTGGCCAATAATAATCTCAGTGTTATACTAATATTGTAAAAAAATTCCCCGTGAAGATGGCAAAAAAAATAATATCACGGTCAACAATTTTCATCGCAATGTTTGTCTTATGTTGGTCACCAGCGACTAGGGGGCCCCATCTTTCATGTTGCTGGTTAAAATACAAGTGAACGGAGGCGTACAAAGGACAGAAAGGCCTGCTTCTGCCTGGTAATCTTTCTCTCTCTATCTTTTCATATGACCAAAAAAAAACCTTTTCTTCCATCTCTTTCACCTCAAAAGAAATAGAAGAAAAAAAAGTTTGTCAGTGGCCTGTTCCTTTTATTGTGCTCTTTCTTCTCCGCTGCCTTTCTACTTTTATCCTAATCCCAGCCATGCATGAGCGATCAGTTGTGTCCTGTTGTTTCACTGTTCTGCTAGTTTTCAATCAGTAGGGTTCCTGCTTTGTTCCCTTTCTCTGCCAAACACAGAAAAGGTAGGGAGAGGGACGAGTAATGAAATCTCCTCTGTAAACTTGGGCCTTTTGATCCTCATCAGATGTTGTATTATTTTTTTTTACATATAGCTCTGCTCTTAATTAAGTGGGATTGTTGCAGTGATGTTGTGCTCTGCTACCTTTTCCCAATAGGTCTTTAATGCAGCATCAAAGCCCAGCAAATATGGAGTCTGGTGGTCAAGGAAACCGTGCATGTTTTGATGTATGAGTTCAATATAAAGATCAGCAGACATCAAGCCTTCTCTAAAAAAATACAAACTGCAGACATGCCATGGATGGGCTCAGCTGTGCATCTCAAAACTGAAACTGAAACTATTAAAAAGAAAGCTTGTTTACCGAGTATTGCAGAAAAAGCCCTTTGATCTTTTGTGTGCAAAACACGATACAGGAAGACTGGACGTCCAAAATCGCCATCGATTTTGTCCCCGTTTGGTCGCTCGCTATCAGGATCTCACTCTTTCTGCACCGTGTGTGGAAAGGCTTCGTGTGCACAGATCTTTTCCCCCCTTCGAGAATAGCAGCGATCTGCGGAGCGTCACGTTAATGAGGAGCCGGCTGCCGCTGTGGACAGTTGCTGAGATGATTAGTGTGATCATGGCATTGCACACTCCATCTGGACGCGGCGCGGGGACAGGGGCGGAGCAGCGTTCAAAGGGACAGTCATTGTTATGGGCTGATCTCTAATCTCTGTGGTTGTCGTCCCTAATTAAAAGTCTTGTTGGTGCGCGGGGGTGCCCGGGCTTCTTGCTCTGCAGGAAATTATGATCGCAAACGTCTTCCTGTCGAGTCCTGCACTTGGCACTACAAAGTGACGCAGGCCGCCGTTACCTGAATGGGCTGGAATCGGAGCAGACAGCCGCATCATCCCGGCTCTTAGTCTATCAGGGGCCGTGCACAAGTGGCCATTGTTGACGCCAAAGACGGGATTAAGGAGGGTCTTCAAGGGAATTGATTTTCATGTGAGAACAATGGCGGGGCGCAAAGGAGCTGAGGCCGGGGACTGAATCACACGGCCAGAGAGCTCCATGAAAAGAGTGCCCTGTGAACACTGAGATTAAAGCAATCAGGTTCTTTACCCCCGCTCTCTTTGGATAACCCTCCTCCCACTGCCCCGCCACCCTCTAAATTTTACCCCAAATAGTCATTCCCCCCCCCCCCCAAAAAAAAACACTGACAAGCAGCGGAGGGGGAGAGTGATGACGAGACGGCGGAGAAAAAGACGCAGAAGAAGAAAATGAGCACGTTGTTTGTTTTTCTGTTCCCCCAGCGTTTCCTCTTTCACTTCGGCCCAACAAAGGTTCAAGGGCCATTGACGCGCCATTGAGGCTCCTGCGAGTCACCGTGCAGGGACTCTGGCCCAGGGGTTTGGGGGACATTCTGTCCCCTGTTCCTAGAGCCCAGCCAACGGCTCATCTGTGTGTATAGAGAAAAGCTGTGAGGGGGACCGTGAGGGGAGGAGGAGAGGGGAGAGGGAGGGGGGGGGGGGGGGGGGGGGGGAGATGCGGCTCTTTGGTGAAGGGGGTGGGGGGGGGGGGGGGCAATGTTGGGGTGAACATGACGTATCGCTGAGTGAGGATCAGGGGTTACAGATGAAAGAGCGGGCCGCCTTGTCCTCTGTCTTTGGCCGACTGTGTGCAGCTGTGGGCGCTATTGTGGCGGCGCTCATTTGCATACGTTTGGCAGGGACTCTGGGCCGGCGCTGCGGGCCAAGGGGAGTGCCCCCAGTTTAAAAATGGAGGCAAAAGGGCGGGCAAGTAAACACCCCCTGTATGCAGATACATACCCATACATTATCGGCCCCACAGCCCAAACAATGGCCATGGCCAAGGGAGGGAAAAAGGGGCCTGTTACCGGGGGCTGCTCGTGTAAATACAAACAGCGAGTCCTATTTCAGCGGGTGATAAGGCCACCTCAACCTGATGTCATAATGAGAGCGGGCAACGGGGCTAGGAGGAGTGTGCGGTGACGAAGGGTGGTGGCGGCGGTGGCGGCGGCGGCGGCGGTGGCGGTGGCAGTGTTGGTGGCTGTTCTTGGCTGATGGCGTGAGGGGTGTGTCCAAGCCTGACTAGAGACAGGTTTATTGGGACTGATGAGGGCTAAGCTCCTGTGCCTAGCCACAATGAAGCCTGTGATCTCCCTTTGTGGCTCATTGGGAAGCGCTGGTGCGCTCGGCGGCCCCGGCTCTGTCATTAGACAGATTGTGAGCAGGCTGCACAAGGCCCAGCCAGAGCTGATGGAGCCACCAGACACTTCATTAAGGGCATTATGGGGAGGACCGGCCTTTCTTCTCTCCGCCTGTGTCCAGAATTCACAGGTCTGTTTAATCACATAATTCTCCTCAAGTGCCCCCAAGGAGGCTGCAGCACAGCAAGAGCTCTTTACACCCATGACAACTTTGCGAGATTAATTATATTCATCTTTTTCGGAATATCTGCCCCCGAATAACAGAGAATTTCATTTTGGCTTTCGCTTTCGTTTTCTTATTATTTTTTTTTCCTTGTCTTTTTCCCACTGGCTCTTTGATGTCGGCCTGTGTTTGTCGGGGGGGGACGGGCAGGGGGACGTCTGTGCAACCCTCTGCGGTCGGGGGCTTTGATATGCTCCGGCAAGGGGTGAAGGGTGACTGTCCAGAGGTCCACAGGGCCAAGGGACACCCCAGCTCCTTTCCTAGAGAGGGGCTGACCTCCGAACCAAGGGGGTGGCCACAGGGACCCAGAATTCCGCCCTCCTTTTGATGCGCGCTCATTCACAGCACTTAATTAGCCAGGGTGGCTAAACGTTTAGCTAGGGCGTGAAAGAGTCTCAGAGAGCATGTCTATCCGGGACATTGGTTGCTTTTTTCTGTTGTGTGTGTAGTGTGCGGGGTCTATTGAAACAATGTAGTGCTTTGGACACAAAGTTGTTTGGATAGGAGGGTGAGTCAGTTCTGCTGGCCTATTCAAAGGAGTTCAATCTCTGTCAGCCACTAAAACACTTGACATTTCCCTGATTTCCTCCCTTCATCAATGAGAATGCTTTATTTTTCTTTCCCTTTGTTCGCCGGTCTACAAACACATCCACCATCACCAATTCAGAAGAAGTACAAGAACATAAAAAAACGTAGTGAAACGAAAAGCACTATTTTCTAGTACGTGGCAATTGCAGCCTATGAATCATTTAAAGCAACTGGCAATCCATCTCTGATGTCCACTTTCCCTTTAACGAGAGTTAATATCAATTTCTGCAAGTATGTCTTTCATCAAAAATCCAATGAGTGGCCCTGCTTTCACGCAGGATCCAATTTCCCCTGTCCTTCTCCTCTGTACGAAGCTGTGAGTTAGGCCGAGAGCCTCAGCTGTAACATACTGAATTCATCACCTCTCCCATATCACCTCTTTATTGCTGCACTTTGTGGATAATAATTTTCCTGTGCCTCGGTTGGAAGGGCAAATAAAGCCTGTTTGTTTCATTTCGCCTGTAAAAACTGTGCTGCTGGCCAGACGTCGGCTCGCACTGTGGACCAACCAGAAAAAAGAGAAAAATTAAAGGTGTTAGACTGTAAAAAAAAAAATCTGCAACAACAGGCTTGAATTAACGCAGAGACCATTTGCAATAAACACATTTCAGTTTTTTTTTTAATACCGTAATTGGAGGCCTGCAAATACAGCAGATTATCGTTATAACAGGACCTTTGGAGCGTTTTTATTTGTTTCGTTCAACACTTTCAAGGGTAAAATCTTCAAATATTGGACCATTTCAGGAAGAAAAAAAAACAAAACGAAATGAGGTTGAATTTATTGAATGAATGAAGTTTAGTCGTGTTGCCAAGTGGAGGCAGGTTGGGCCTGGATGATAATGATCTGCTGTAGAGTAGACACCCCTGTCCACACAGTCACTGTCCCCTGGGAGCAAAGCACTAGATCACTGCCTCATTTCAGCTAACGTGGGCCATCTGGAATTGACTTACTCCCCTAAGCAGGAACAAAGTTTCTTTGGTCCTTAACGTATGTCTTTCGTTCTTTCTTTCTTGCTTTCGTTCCTTTCTCTCCGTCGGTTTGTTGTTCCTTTCATTCTCATGCTCTTTCTTACTTTCTTTTGTTCCTTATTTCATTCACTCTTTCGCTCTCTCTGTCTTTCATCCATTTTGTTAGGTGCTGTCTTCCGCCCTATCACACCGTAACATCGCACGCCCACCATTAGATTGCAGTTTCCGCCACGACTAACTAAGATACTCGTTCCCAAGCAAGAAACCCCTTTGTCTGGCAAATACAGAAGGATTTCAGGAGATTCACAGCCGGGCTGTGATTTAAACATCAAGGTTTATCCTATTTCTTTATGAACAAGCAGTTGCCAGCTGAACTTACTGTATAATTTGCTGATTTACTCGTCTATTCATCCATTGGGTGTAATGACAGAAGGTTGATGGAAGAAAGTGCACGGCGCACGATACACAGAAACGCACACGCGCGCTGCGCACACACACAGACACACACACACACACACACACACACAAACACATTATTGCATATTTTTTATCAGCACTGTAGGACTTGTTGAACATGTCTATCAAGAGCAACAAACCATTATCAAATTAACCACAATACTTTCATAGTGCCAATCCTCGCTGTGCGTCATAAATATAGGAATGCACTCATTGACGCATTCCTCTAAAGGCGAATAACATTCTACAAACAGTCTTGTTTTTGTAGTTGAGGATTGCTAATATCCATACTAATTAGCCGTGTTCTCCTATCCCAGACACTGTGACTCACTCGCAGTGATACCGGTCACGCAGCGTGTCGAATGAAGGGCAGATGTATTAAGAGTCTATGAAATCAACTCTTGGATCAAATAACAGTCTAAATGAAGACAATCCCTTCAAGTACCTTCAAAAATAGTTGATCCAGTCCCTATTTTTTCCTCGCTTCCTCAATTTGTAGTATTGTGTGTGTATGTGTGCATTTGTGTGTGTGCGTGTGTGTGTGTGTGTGTGTCTGTGCGTGCCTGGGTGCATGCATGTGTGCGTGCATGCGTGTCACTGTGTGTGTGTGTGTGTGTGTGTGTGAGTGTGTGAGAGAGTGTGTTTGTGAGTGTGTGTGTGTGTGTGTGTGTGCGTGTGTGTGCGTGTGTGGGTGGGTTGATTTAGTAGTCATGGCAGGTTTGGCTGGGACTGAATGGCTCGGGCTTGCCCACCTGGAGCTGTTGATCGATCATCTCTCTGGGACCTGAGCCCTGTCCTTCCCCTCTCCTTACCTCCCTCCCTCCATCCATACCAGCACCTAGCTAGCACCATCATCTCCAGGCCCCCTCCCCCCCCCCTGGTGCCGTTTAAGGTTACATCCGTGCCATGTCACGTCGATGTGACGGCTCACACGCTCTCTCTCAAAAACATGTGGGCACAGACTTTGCCGCAGTTAGGCTCACTCATGGGCATGTACACACACACGCACACAATTATATAATCACATATTCTCATGCACATGCACACATGCTTAAATCCACTCATATCACTCAGACGCAATAATGCGTTTCGACCTTGCGCGGGTGAACAAAAAAAGAGTTTTGCGAATTCAGAAAGTGGCGGCCTGATGTCAGCCCCACCTACAGAATGCTCAAACTGAGAGAGATTTGGGGAGGCTGCAGACTGAAATCCTTCTGCTTATTCCTCCTACGCCCTGTCAGCCTTATCATGCGGCGCAGGTTCTGACAGGAACAAACTGGTCCTGCTGCCGCGGCTGATGCACTAAACTTCCAGAGGGAAACTCAACGCTTCGCGGCCAAGTTCTACACTTGCAGCCGAGCTACCGTTATGTCCACAGCGAACAATGCAATAAGAAGAGTCGGATCGCCGAGCAGCAGGTGTGGAGGTTAATGGGCAATCATCCCATACATCAACGTATAAGAACTGGGGATTAGATAAAATGAGGTTACCACCAGCCAGCAACTGATTAAACTCTCTTGCGTGCGTTGGTCTCTTGGGTGCTGGAATTGGCCCCGCCATCTTTCTTTCTCTCCACTCTCTCTCTCTCTCTCCTCTGCTCGCCCTCTGAGGTTATATATGGAACATATGGGAAATTATTGTCGGTTATAAACGGCTGTTGATCTCGGCAGACATGCAATAAATTAAGCTGTTTGTGCAGTGAAGAAGGGATGGTGTGTGTGTGTGTGTGTGTGTGTGTGTGTGTGTGTGGGTGTGTGTGTGTGTGTGTGTGTGTGTGTGTGTGTGTGTGTGTGTGTGTGTGTGTGTGTGTGTGTGTGTGTGTGTGTGTGTGTGTGTGTGTGTGTGTGCGTGCGTGCGTGCGTGCGTGCGTGCGTGTGTGTGTGTGTGTGTGTGTGCATGGAGGGCGAGGGGGGTTCTGGGTTGTAGTAGCTTTTCAGAGCAGATTTCCACAACCCTCGCTCTACCTTGTGATCTTTTTGCTCTCTTGCTCTCTTGCTCACCCCATGGCTCTCTATCTCTCTCCCTATCTCTCTCTCTCTGCCAGTGTAACTCCTCCCATTACCCTTAAACTTGTCCTTCCTCTCTCTCTCTCTCTCTCTCTGCCTCTCTCTCTTGCTCTCTCTTTATATCTCTCTCTCTCTCTCTCTCTCTCTCTCTCTCTCTCTCTCTCTCTCTCTCTCTCTCTCTCCATCCCCCTCTCTCTCTCTCTCTCTCTCTCTCTCTCTCTCTCTCTCTCTCTCTCTCTCTCTCTCTCTCTCTCTCCATCCACCTCCCTTTCTCTCTCTCTCTCTCTCTCTCTCTCTCTCTCTCTCTCTCTCTCTCTCTCTCTCTCTCTCTCTCTCTCTCTCTCTGTGTTACAGGCCACGGCACAAGCTCCCCTCTGTCCTCGAAACACGGTGGCAACACAGAGGGATATATCCACACAAATTACACACATAAAACTCATAAAGCCGGGCAAATATTTTAATAGTTTCTGCCCCCCACCCCCACCACCCCCCACACTTTCCTCTTCCTTCCCCCTTTCCCCCTCCCCAGCCGCAACGGGCCGCTGGTTTTGAGCCCCCTGAACATTATTGTCAAAATTAAATGTGAAACACAATAGTGGTACACAAGGGGAGAGGGAGCCCAAAATGGCTGTAAACAAGGAAAATGACACTTGACAACTTGTAATTTATGGACGCCGTTTGAAAGGCAGCGAGTCCCAGTGTTTCTACACCGACAGAGAGGGAAGAATGGGGCACAGAGATCCAGGCATTAGAGGGAACTATTCACAGAATGTTAGTGCATCAAAGCCACAGAGGAACAAAAAAAATAAATAAAAAACAGGAAAGGGAGAAAGTTGTGACTTCAAAGTCGACGCGTGATGAGCAATGCACAGAGCGGGAGAGAGAGAGGGCGAGGGAATGTGGTAGAGAGAGACCGCGTAAGAGCTTGGGTAGAATGATAGAACCCAAAGCAAGCACAGAGAGAGAAAAAAAGGTGGGGTAAGGGTGGTGGTGGGGGGGGGGGGGGACCCTGGATACAGGCATACTCTCCTCCTCATCTCAAAGAATGCTAAATCACACACGGGCTGTCGGGAAGAGACTCCATTAAACAGAATAGAATAGAACTTGAGCTCTCTCTCTCTCTCTCTCTCTCTCTCTCTCTGTCTCCCGCCCGCCTCAACTTCAGCTGAGGGAAGGCGTCAGAGTCATCGTTTACTTGTTTACTCTCTCCGAAGAAATGAGGACAAAACTGAGCTAAATACAGTCACTGGGTGAAAGCTGGATGAGGAGGCCACATATATAAACTCCTGATGAGACCTCTTATATAACCTCTAGCATGACGTTAAACACGACAACTGATTTAGGGCTTGAGGCTTAGCGGTAAGATTTACAAAATGGCCTTCATGGTCTGTATTATTCAATGTTGCATTGTCATAATGAGATTAAATGACTCATTAATGACAAAGTAGAATTCTGGAGAAATATACGAGAAATTCGATTTTTTACGAATGTTGAAGTGAAAATAAGTTGTTATGCTTCAAAGCGAGTATCTCTCATCTGCGACCACAAGTTCCAAAACTATTAATCCAGTGTGTGTTTTTATGTTGCCTGCTGAAGAAACTCTTATGGTCCCACCAAATGACTAAGACAACATTAGCCAACATTTCCCCGATAGTTAAGTACAGATGCGATAGCCTTTTGCCTCGCAGTTAAATGAGTAATTTGCAGTGTAGATATCCTGTAATTCACAAAATGACAAGATGCTTGTCTGATCCAAACCATGCCTCCAATTGCAACTCATTTACTCAGTCAGGGGGAAGCTGCCATCAAGGGATAGAAGCCATTAAAATAGTTCCATTAACTGCTAGAATAAATATCCCAGTTGCAGCCCAAAGTGTCTTCATTTGGGCACAAATGTGAGATATGTCGTTGCTATGGTGATATGGCAACGGCTGCAACCCTCCTCCCAGCTGTTGGGAGGTTTTTGTATGCGTGGTGCGGCAGTGTGTGAGTGTGTGTGCGGCCATGTTTTGTGTGTGTGTGTGTGTGTGTGTGTGTGTGTGTGTGTGTGTGTGTGTGTGTGTGTGTGTGTGTGTGTGTGTGTGTGTGTGTGTGTGTGTGTGTGTGTGTGTGTGTGTGTGTGTGTGTCTGTGTTCGCGTCCATGCTGTGTGTGTGTGTGTGTGTGTGTGTGTGTGTGTGTGTGTGTGTGTGTGTGTGTGTGTGTGTGTGTGTGTGTGTGTGTGTGTGTGTGTGTGTGTGTGTGTGTGTGTGTGTGTGCGTGCGTGCCCGGGTGGTGCACGAGTGCATTGATGCCGCCTCCGTGCTGTGTTCCCCCTTTCAGTCTTCAGAATAGTGTCTCAGCTAATCCGTGAAAGTTGCGGCGCTCTGAACCAGCGGCCAAGCCTCTTTCCCACTGAACCCCGGCCCACGGTCTACGCTCCACATTTACACTTGATTGGTCCCTCCCATGGCAGGACTCCCCTCCCTGCTGGGCCCCGGGCCCGTCCCCCTCGCTGGGCCGCTCAGCGCAGCCTAATCGGCCTCTCCCCTCCATAATTACCAGCGCTGAGCCCCCCGGACTCACCCACCATCGCGGCCACTAGGGCCCCCGGCCTGGGCCAGCCAGAACCTCGCCAGAACCCACAGCCACGCACACCAAACGGTCCCCGAGTCCAGGCCCAGGAGCACAGCGCGCCCATGGGTCCATCCAGGGGAGCCACCTGCTACCTGCCTGAACCCTGAGCACTGAGGCCCTGCTCCGGCTCTGCTCCGGGGGTAGACGGGTGGGGGATTGGCAGCTGCGTGGTTGCAGCTCCTCCCCCCCTAGGGTTGAGGTGATGTGTTTATTTGGGGGCCGGAGGACGGTGGTGCTCTGTGAGGCGGTGAGAGGTAGCCGTCCTCGTGTAGTGCCATAGAGCACCCGGAGAATCCACCCTGCCGAGCCTGATCCCTTTGATATGTGACCACTCTAAAGCCACGCATTCAATGGGAGCAGTCAGTTGTGGGATTGGTCCAAGTTTATGCTGTGTGGGCTAGGTGGGACGGAATTGCTTTGTTCGGCGGTAGAGACCCCGCTTTTTCTGTGTCTATCGGTTTGCACGTAAGACGAAGCAAATTAATAAAATGTACAAGTAAAAAAGAAAAAGCAGACGAACATTGATGGTCTTGTGGCTTTTAAAAAAAATAAGATGTGTCAAATCAGAGAGCCGCAAGGCATTCGCTTCAACTCTTTTTTCTCCATGCTGTGCCATGTTTCTCTAAATTTCAGGCCATTGCACCATGGGTGTGAGCATATGGGACAGGCCAGGTGAAACCCAGTGGCCTGGCATTGAGTCCAAAGACTGTTGAGAGTAGAGGAACACACGTCAAAAAAACACCGGGAGTGCTGGCACCAACAGCACCGCAGAATGTGCATCAGACAGACACCCAGCACTCGTTAGCTTATTACTCTCTTATTAGGAACATTTTTTTTTTTTTTTTTTTTTGCCTCGCATGGCTTGGCAGAGTCCTGCTAGCCACTCTCTTTACATGGCCCTGGCTCTGTCGGAGTTGATCAAAAGACATTTCCTCACATCTCCAGACGCCCAGAGAGAAAAGAAGAAAAGCAGAGGGAGAAGAAAAGCACCAGAAGGGGGCACACTGCTCTCTCTCTTTACTGTTTGGGTGAATGAGGACTTTTCACAGTGCCCTCTCTCTTTCTTTTCTCACTCATTTTCCTTTTTAACGTTTGGAAAGAACTGCAAACACATATATATATTTGTATTTCAGCCATGGTGTTTTTTTTGTTTTTTTTCCTCGCCACAGCAACTGCAATTATCCCCAGGTGAAATATGTGCACCCAGAATTAGGATTATTCCTGGAGGCCTGGGAGAGAATGAGGGGTCTTCTTAAATCTGCCCTGGTCTCCAAGCTGCTGAGACCCCCTAGAAGTGGTAATGAAAAGTGTAACTTTAGCCTCCCAGCTGTACGTCTCAATCCATAATCCTTCCCCAAAAACCTCACCATAGAGCCGCCTGCCACTCCCATGGCGTGCCCAGCCTACACCTCACCGGGCCTTCACGATTTATGTAGCACTCCGGATTCATACTCTCAACCCCGTAAAAAAAAAGGATTTGCTCTCTCTTATATGACCCGGGGTGGTCAGGGGAGCACGGTGGAAACACAAAAAAGCCCAGTGTCGGAGCCTCACTCCCCAGATATGATTTCTCCTTCAACACGGGGCCATACCTTGGGATACTTTAGGACACCAGGCCGGGCGTCCGAGCGACCGGAGAGGTTGGGTGGTGGCAGATCAGCGTGTGGAAGCCATTCAGAGGTGAGTAATTGTTTATGGGTTTTGGTGCCCTAAGAGCGCCTTGAAACAATGTGCAATCGCATGGAAGTGGAGACAGGATATATCTCCAGGAGGAACACAGTATTCAGGTGGTGGGGGGCGGCGGGGCACATGGTGAGTGTGAGGTGGACTGAAAAGGGGCCTTCGTTTTGTAGCCGTAAATGTCGCATTGAGACACATTGTAAGGCTGCTTGGTTTTATATGTCTTGACGCAATTAGGAGGAGATTTTTAATTTTATTTTTTTTTCAATATATGCCCGTGGTCAGTTGGTTTTACGCAACAGTTTAACGCAAAAAAAGGAAGTCATGTTGAATGCTGAGTGGTAAATATATGCCTGTGTCCGCTACGTTCTAAAATAAGGATAAAAAGAGAATGATGTTTTATAGTACTCTGTTGGTAGCCAAACCCGCACTGCACCAATGAAACACGCGATTAAAAATATAATAAATATTCTGAGGATGTAGGGGGAAAAGCTTGCTAATTAGAGGACCAATAATTAAATCATAGTGTATATGTAAATTACATATTTTGGAAAAGTAAAAATAACTTCAATGAGAGACATCATTTGTTGCCTCCATCATAGCCTCTCTTTGGCGGAAGAGAGGCACCTCGGACAAATAGGGTAAAACAAAAAAACAAAAAACCCTGAAGAAATCACTTCACGTTTGTTCACAATTTTTCAGATGTTCTAGTAAGAGGCGTGTTGGAACACTGCCGTTAAGTTGCTAGATGAGCTGTTACGCTCTGGTTCGTTGTCCGTGACTATGACACTGGTCATTGGGTGCATGGTGGAGCGAACTATTCAAGGTGACCTCGGGAAGTCCTCATTGTACATTCTGTACAAGATGGTTATCTACGACGTGCGGTGGAACCGCCAGTGGGCGGCTCCAACGATGCTGAGCAGCTCCTTGTTGTTGTTGTGTGTGTGTGTGTGTGTGTGTGTGTGTGTGTGTGTGTGTGTGTGTGTGTGTGTGTGTGTGTGTGTCTGTGTCTGTGTCTGTCTGTGTGTGTGTGTGTGTGTGTGTGTGTGTGTGTGTGTGTGTGTGTGCGTGTGTGTGTGTGTGTGTGTGTGTGTGAGCGTTTGAGAGAGAGAGAGCGAAAGAGAACGAGAGAGAGAGAGAGCGAGAGAGATCATGTGTGTGTGTATATGTACAGTAAGGTATGGTGCATGTGTGTTTATTGACCATGTAGGCATAATTTATAGACCCCGCTGCTGATACTTGATTCTCTGTGCAGCATTGTGAGAACGCTGTGGAAGCGTTGTTCTATAGCATATACATGCCACACGCACGCTATAATGCGTATGTTGTAGACCTACGTTGTTTGAGAGTTTCAGTTTCAAGAAATGTCGAGGTAAAAATCATGAATTACACTATTTGGTGGAATATATAATATGGTTTAACTTTCAAGCGAAATTGACGTGTCATGGGGCAAATGTGGTGAAATCAATGTCAATGCGGACAAAATGGCCGCTGTTGCTAAGCTAACAGGGAAGGAAGAAGATGGAGCTGGAACTGACTCAATGTTCAATGCTCATCTACAATTCGTTAGTAATTTTACTAATTACTATGTGAATTTTATATTTTTTACCTTATTGATATCATACCATAATTAGCACCTAATCTTCATTTAAAAATGGGCAATATTTTATTTTAATCATCCCCGCCATTTGCGCTGTGTTTTTCTACAATTTGTCACCGTATAGCTTTATTTTATTTTAGTCTGTTTGGCTTGTTATTGATATAAAAACACAGATAGGTTATTGTATTTTGAAAACATGGTATGGTACATTTTGGATTCACTATCGCGCTAATTACTTTTGAATGATTGCTGCATAAATATTTCCACCTCGAATATTGCGATAAGAGATGAGTCAAATGTGAATTCTTCATATGAAAGTCTCTTCCAGTGTTTGTACTTGAGAGCTTTCAAAGTTTGAAACTGGAAAAATCCCCAAATTCTTTGGCCTTTTATTCTCATTATGCATTATGTTAACTTTGGGAAACATGTTGGAGATGGTTTGCTTTGTTAAAGAGAGTGAAAGGAAAAGGATAACTTCCATTACCAGTTGTTCTCGATGGTCGATTATGAGGTGAATCGGAGGGGGAGGGGAATAACAGTTCAAAATATGTTCAACTTGTTGTTTTAACATTCTCAAGGTGGGTTATTAGATAATGGTTATACCCTATATTGTGATTTTGAGAATAGTTTTTAACATGCATCGTTTAACATCGAACAAAGTATTCATAACAGCACAGTCAGTCAATTAAGTAACAGCAATTACCTAAAACTGCCAAGTGGTCACTAGAACGATAATACAAATGAATAATAATAATCAATTGATTAATTAGTTATAATAAATGATGACATGTATTGGAGGGACACACGGCTGTCAGCTAAATATCCTCTTTGCAGAGGAACATATGGTGAGTTCTAGCATTGCTAACTATATGAGGTTTCACATTTCAATCACAGAGAAACATCTGATTTGTCTTACAGTTTTTGATCCCAACTCATTGATTTCCGTACATATTTGATTATAATGACGGTAAATCGTCAACAGCCCTTGAAGAAACAAAGCACCCCTAGAAGGAAAGTATTTTGTCCCAATTAAACGCCAAGATGTTATAGGGAAGTGATAGCATTGTCTGTCGTTTGATGTCGTGGAAGTTTTGCAATTGCAAAAAGAACAGTTACAAATATTTAACTGCAAACTTTTAAACAGATGGCATCTTGCACAAACTGTATCATCAAAATGGAATATGTATAATTGCTTGATAATTGAGTACTTTTCTAATGACATACACTTTAAAACTTTGAAACTATGCTGAGCAATACCTTTTCCATTCGTGTAGAAAGTGTGTGTTTCTCCACTTTTCTTTCAGTTGAAAATATGTATTTTTCGTGTCATGGGTCAAAATCAAGCTGAAATTCCCTTTTCTATGACGATGAAATTTATCTCTACTTTTTATTATCAAACATTTATATGAAATGTTTATCTAACATAACATTGCCATACACAATATTCAATTGACATCCTGTTTTTGATTTGCATACAAAATGCCATATTCATATTAAATCCAAAACTATCAATTGAAAGACTCCTAGGCTTTAAATTTAAGGAAACCCACAGCTCAAGCGTCTAATTACTTTTATAACCAATTATTATTTAAATCAAATTATATAAACATCATTAACAATCATATTCATGCAGGCAAGTGTTGTCTCAAATCAAAATGATGACATTATAAACCACTAGTTATTAAGAAAATAGAAAACCTGAACATATATGTCAGCTCAATGACTCAAATTGAAATTACCTGCCTTTTCTGCTACTTCCTCATTGATTAACAAAAAATAAATGCTGTATTGGAATTAATAATTTTAGGAAAAATGTGAATGTAGGATGAAGATGTAAAAAAGGCCTATAGCCGTTTCTTCACTGTAAAATGCTGTACTATGTTTCAACAAATTATTAAATATACCTAAACGTATGTTTAAAGTCAAATCTGTCAAAAAATATAGAGAGTTTATGAGGAAAAATGTATTGATTATTAGTAGAATAAAATACAATAATGAGATGAAGAGGAGAGAATATTAATTATGTTATTGAAGGAAACAATATCAATAGCACTCATCTTGAAAATAATGTTGACCTAAGCCTTTTGTGGCTAGCATTATTTCTCATATGCAAGGTGCAAGCCTGCAAGGTTGACATACACGTCATGAAGGCAGCACTTCAAACTATTATCTTTCCCAGGTTATTACCGTGGTCACTCAAAAGAAAGTAAACCGATGGTCTCTTGTTTCTGTAAAAAAAATAGGTGCATAAATAGGGAGCAGGTCCAACTTCTTTAAAGGCAGATCTGATTTCACACTGTCAGAATAGGCAACCTCATGCTTTATGATGATGATGACATTATTCAATGTTCTTCACTTTAAAAGTACCAACTCACTATTACAACACAGATCCTTCTAGAATTATGTTGACCATAATTATTGCTGATTTTTGTTACTAATTTATTTTTAAGAATAATATAAGAAAATTGTAATTAACTATCCAATAAACATTTAACCTTAAATGCATGTTTTTGACAGGCAAACACATGATAAAAAGGTTACCCTATTTACTGGCCGTGCCGGTTTCCAATTCTACTTATTGTACTTTAACTGAGTATTGCCTTTCTGATTTTAAAGACACTGCAACAAATAAGTACAACTAAATAGTACATTGAATTGATAGATTGAAATGATTTCTGTAGCAATCAAATAATAGTCATCCGTACAAATGAAATACCTTGTATGATGAGATGAGACTATCACAATATGCTTTATATTCAATTATAATACGTGACCCTTCCATTAATGTATATTTGTTCAATATTGATTGTCCATAGCACTTTCTAAGGTGAAATGACTAAAGAGTCCCCTATTTCTACTACTACATGTTTTATACAGCTTGAAATACTTGGATAATCCTTTAAAGAGGTATTTTATTAACCTTTAGCTTGGGTTATGTTTTTGCTAAAACAAAATTGCTGCTATCATCAAGGAAGGAAAGAGCACTAACATGTGAACAGAAATTTGATTGCTAATTATATGACTAATTATGCAAATCATTATGGCAGAAAAAAAAGTCATCACTTAAACTGGGGGATGCAATCAAATCGCTAATATCAACAGTGATGATGAAATTTAAAGACAAGCAAAACCTGTTCTCACTTTGAATATTTGCTGTACCTAGAGTTGTCATTTCTGAGTGGCTTGTGCTATGTTTCTTTGAAGAAAATTGGGTCACTATTATATAAGCAGGGAACTGACTGCCAATGTCCTGCAGCTTGTTTATGGTGATATCTTATTGGTGGACCGGCAGGGTCTCGCTGCTATGCGTCTTTATTAGTTTCCATAGCACGACTGGCATGGGCACCCCCAGCAGCAGCAGTCGCTCACCACTCCGCTGCTCCCCACCTCATACTAAGCCTTGGCTTTAAAGACGGACAGGCTCCTTTGGGTAAGAACAAGTGCCCCCAACCAAAGCACAAGTCATTCAAATGCGGGCCCCCGCTCCAGTGTGCTCCTCTGGGACAAAGACCTCAAACTTTCCTCTCCTAGGGCACACAAGTCAGAGTCTGTTTGAGTACCTGCAGTATAGACCGGTGTCAGCCAACCGCAAAGTTGCATAATAATAGCATGCAGGTGTGACAACTTAATTTAAAGAAAAGCCTACGTTGCTTCCCACTTCCCCCAGAAGTCAAACACTTGGCATGTCTTTGACAAAGTTTCTTAAAAACATTTTCAAAGACCATACTCAAAGACTGGAGAGAGCCTAAATATTTCAGCGCAGTCATCGGGGGTGGGGGGGAGGGGAAAGATATCATAGAATATTGTACTGAATAATGAACACACTTAATAGTCAAAAATATGAACATGCTGAGCAACACTGTTGTTTTTACCTTAATCTATGCGCTGAAAAGTTTGTATGAGACGCAGAACGTTTTCACCCTTGGAGCCACAGGAGGCGCTGTAAAGCAGTTTGCCTTTTGATAGAGCCAAATTAGAGAAAAGAACATGGCCGCCGGTGGGGTCGGGGCTCCCCAGTTACATCTAGCGCTGCCTTAGCTAGTTAATGCAACATTAACATTGAATGAGCATTTGGGGAGCCTGGAGAACCCCCTTTCTAGCCCGAGACTCATAGGATGAGGCTGAAAGCTTCAAACTCATCCCGCTTTTCCTGATCTTGTGAAATACATCAATGCATCAATTGCACAGTTATGTATATTGCAAATAAGAATCCAGCAATTTGATGTGCGCAGTGCGGCAACATCAACAAGATGTGGTCATTTTATACAGAGCCTGCTGCCCTGTGATGCGTGGGTACATATTTATAGATATTTTGGTATACCCATGGCTGTAATTGAAATGGAGGCATTCATTTCAATCTATGTTTAGAAATTCCCTCAGTTAACACATTGTCCTACAAGTCTCCAGAGCAAGCTGTACCAAACAATTTTAAAGGCATTTCAATTCCGAGGATTGTTTTTCTGCCAAAATTTGTGGTAGACATTTTAGACATACCAAGGAGTCTGGGAATTGATTGACACCAGTAAAACACATGGTTTCAAAGATTGTTTAGTTTCATGGAATCCCAGGTTAGCCCTAGAAGGATGTGATAAGTTAAAGTGAAGCCAAGAGACCTGCACTCGCATGTTCTTCTTCATCTGAAGTGCTATATCGCACCCTGTCTTCACAACACTGAGACCTGTGAAAAACAACTGTGAAGATATAATTTTATTAAATCCCAATCTGTCACCGAACGGGGAGGAAAAATGCTTGCAGAGTGCACAAGTCAAATATCATCGACTGCACAATACACACAGATACACACAGGCGAACACACACATAAACCAACACACACCCGCACCAAACAGAAACACCAAACACATACATACTCACATATACGTTAGCGCACATTAATACATACATAGCCAATACACACATAAAACACGCACACATAAACGGACACACACACGCACACACTGTTTAGATTTATGCATGCACTACATAAAAATTATGTTTGCCAATTATACAATAAAAAATAAATTGCTAGTCATCACCATTAAACATTACATTAAATGTAATGGCATGTACATGTCTGTACTTTCACGAGGCTATTGTATAAAATAACAATAGTTACCATGACTTTTATGACCCCAGATAAAATACGATAATGTTTTTCCAAATGATGTGTACAGTCTCATTTCTGTAATGAATACGCAGCATTAATTAATCATTTCTGTTTGTTACTTTGCTTGTTTAATGTTTTCATCATGTTAGGGATGAAAATAACTGTTTGTATCTCAGTGGAAGAAGGCGAACAAGCGGTGTCAATGAAACGCATCCAGTGTCAAATTATATTTATTTTATTGTTTGTATTGTAATTGTTAAAAAAATCTAAGATTGTAGTTTACCTTAAAACAATACAAAGCATGGTAGATTGTTCGGACGTTGACCGGGTCGACACTCATACCAAACAATCCTACTGCATGTAATATTGATATTGATCATGGTATTACCTAGTTAGTGAAATATCTTGTATCCTTTTATCTCGTATCATTATGAAACTGTTCTTTTTTCACAGTTTGAGTTATGCTTGATGTGGATTGCGTATCATATTCTTGGAATTCTGTGAAAAATTTGGATTGGACGAAGACATTTCGGGAAAAATAAATATATTTGCAAAACCAATTATTATTGAACTGAACAAGGGCCGGCGATTTCTTTGAGTTCTTTGACCTTCCACTGCCGTGTCTTCCGCTTCATAAAGGTCAAAATTACTGTTGAATTATTTAACATCTGTTCGCTTAAATCAGTATAGCATGATAGGGTTTCCTATGCTATGAGGACTTGAGCATTCCTTTTGGGCATATGGATGCACATTGGCTGAGCAAAGCAGAATTCACAACCTGGGGGCACATTAAGAGCCTAATCAACATAGCTGCTCGGCTTGAAAGAATAAACATACAATAAAAAAAAAGAGAGAAAAAAAGCCAAAATGGACCTGGCGAGGAGGCGGAGAGGCAGGGTATGCCCAAGTGGCGTTGGGCCGCCCCATGGAGACATCTGCTGATTACACACTTTGTAGGAACCTGCGAGAGAGAGAGAGAGAGAGAGAGAGAGAGAGAGAGAGAGAGAGAGAGAGAGAGAGAGAGAGAGAGAGAGAGCGAGAGAGAGAGAGAGAGAGAGAGAGAGAGAGAGAGAGAGAGAGAGAGAGAGAGAGGAGGCAAGCAGTGAATTGTGTGTAAAGAGATTGAGACGCCACATCCCAACGCAAACAGTCACTCTGAGAATGAAGCTGTAAAGACTTGAAAGCAGAAAGTGCCCTTTACTCTATTTAACACAACAACAGAGGGAGCGCAGGCCGGCCGGGGCAGCGGCAACACGCACCGGCTTTTGAACGCAGCTCCTTTGTCAACTCTTGAAATGGTTAGCATCCAATCAACAGAAGCTAAATTGGCAGCCATGTCTGTGGTGTACCTGGGTGGAAGCACGGCCACCCTCGAGATGACGGGCACAATGCTGTGTTCATCCGGCGCCTGTCAGCGTTGTTTCTGCGGATGAATCTGTCACGTGTATGTCCCTGCGTGACATTGTGTCAGGCCTGCGTGAGGCAGGTGGAGACGGGGGTGGTTAGGGGGCGGGGGGGGGGGGCGATGGGGGGCCCCACCCTCCAGGAGTTCCCGTCATGCTGTCAAGCCCACTGTGACGGTGTCGGCCTCGCTGAATAGCAGCGAGCATAGCCACAGTTTGCCGCAAGTGCGGCAACACCCATGCCTAACATTCACCCTAACGAGAGCCAGATCCTCCCTCAAGTAGCTGATGATCACTAGCAGGAACCAAGAGAAACCTCACACCCTTCTGTGTTGAATCAAGGCACCATCTTCCCTTTGACCGGATAATGGGGACGAATCAACTCATGCACATTAAAGAGGTCTTGGTAAAGGAAAGGTACACCTTGTGGATGAAGAGTAGGAGATCGACCATGATTAGAGCATTCAGGGGGTGAAGATAACATGGAAAGGGGATTATTTTCATATCTTTGACATATCTTTGTTTTCTCCATCACTATAGGATCTGTTGATGAGTCACAGAAACGCCCTGAGTCATAATAGCGGGCTTTACGGAAACACCATTCCATCAAACAAGAACGTTGACAAGACGAAAGGAATATGCAACAGATGAAACAGAGAGAGAGAAAAGATTAAGAGGAAAGATTATTCAACTGAGAAGAGAGGTTGATGTGGTGTCTTTGATTTCTGCAGTCCTCAACGATGCTTCCGAGCGTAGGCAAACCGTGGTTCCTGAACAACTTTGATTCTGTGCATGGCTTCCTGGCTGGTTACCTACGTACACATTGTGCCATGGCAGTCTACTTCAAAGCAAACAGGAACGCCTTAGAGGGTCAAAGATCTACCCTTTTATCTCCTAGGCACAACAAGTCATAAGAGAAAGCAGAGAGTCTTCCTCCCCAGGCTTCAGGTTTGTTTTTGGAGATACAGACCCTCATTATTTGTCCTAGTATCATCTCTGCTTCCATCTTATGGATCAGGGAAATCATCGTCATCATTATTTTATGGAAAGGAGCGTGGATCGGGTTTCAAAATAGCCTGATGCTGTGCAATATGACATTTGATCCTGTGACATTACCCTGGTAGTAGGAAGTAATATTCAACTCAGTCAACATGTTGAGATGAGGCTTACTATGCTTGCACGCAGACGGCGCTTGTGTTTCTCCCTGGCCGGAGTGTATCTGGCCTCGCGATCCTGTGCAGTCGATGCATCTGTGTTTCTACTAAGGCTCCCCATACCCACAGATCCCCTCCTCCCGGCCCACCTACTGGCATCCTCCAGATCTCTGACCTCTGCCCTCTTCTTCTTTTGCTTTGTTGTGCAGGTCAGAGACCATACGCCAAACTCCACCAGAGCCACATGGCCCAGGTTTTGGTATGCAGATACGCAGCCCAGGTAAGTCTGACCCGGGTCCCCCCCCCCCCCACAGCTTGCCTGACCCTCTTTGCCTCCCCCCTCAGTTCTGGGGTCAGGCCCAGGGCCCAGCATGCTTCCAGTGCGGTTCACAGGGGGCCTCGGCATCCCAAAGATGAGACTCCAGACTGGCACGTTGCGCAGCGTTTGATGTGGGTCCCTCCACTGGGCTCTGTGTTGCTATGCCTTTAATTAGCTCCAGCAGCTGATATTTCCTGGTTAAGGGTCGCATGGCCAACTGCACTGTCTTCACATCCGCTCCATATAATCTCCTACAGGTGATTTGCTTTTGCATGCAAACGCAGTGTTGACTGTATCTCTTTGCATTGTGTGCATAGATTACTACATCGGCCTTTACCAAGCACGGTGATCTGTTACAATGATGTAGACACAAAATAAATACTTCACAATGCTAGTGTAACTGCACCCAGTGTGAGTCCAATTGTGTTGTGCAAATATGCCTACAGGCTCCCATCTACGGCCCATTATATCCGACTAGTTCTGATTCTATTTTCCTTGAAAGCAATCGCAGCCATGATGGTTCTCCTGATGACTGTAAACGTTCCACTCTTCGTTCCTCATCTGTGTTTTTCAGCCCGGGCCAAGATCTTAACTGTGGGAAATTGCCCTCTGAAGACTGACAGCTGGAAATTGATCTCAGATTAGACGCGTGTACCTCTCTCCCCACTCTCCTTTGTCACTCCCAAGTTGGTGGATCTCCCCTTAAAACTCTGCGAGAGATGAGGGGCAGAGTAAAAGACACAGAGATTTCACAGTTTGCTTTGGCATACTAATACCCTGGACTCATTAAATTAATGGGGGCCATATTCCCCTTACGATGCGTGCACTGATGCCCTTTGAGTTTGTCGAGGCCTAGAGGTTGTGCAGCACTTTGAAAGCCCTGACCGGCATATTGAACGGCATTTTAATGGAAGCCTTGTGAGGCTCCTAGTAAGATGCGCAGTTACGGCCCCCCCCTTAAAGTCGTGGCACCTCTCTCTCCTGTGATCTCACCCAGATTGCCGCGCCATGCCGCGCCATACCGCGCATTGCGCGCGGGAACTGGAGAAAGGGGGAGGGGACACACAGCACGCTAAATGAGACCAGAGGTGTCCACATCTCGGCAGAGGCCATTCTTTCCTGAAGATGTGAATCTTTCAGATGGGGTGCCTTTGATGTGGAAAGGTGTTCGGGGTAGGGCTGTGAAGTGGAGAGGCTTATGAGAGCCTCACCTATTTTTTTTCTTGTTATTTTTTCCCGGGGAACACAGCATGCACGTCCGGCCCGTTCCGTCGGTCGGTGATGTGGTTTCTGGTCGGTGTTGGTTTAATGGCATCGTTTTTCCCTGGTCACATGGACCTCAGTACAAAGACTTTGTTACATCACCCATAGGACAGAATGTGTCAAGAGTGCAATCAATCGATCAGTGCTACTGATAAGCAGCAATGCAAGTTTTTATGGCTTGTAAAGGAAAACCCATCCTTAGTGACAATATGTGGCTATAACACATTAATCATCTGTAGTACAATGGGAATTTGAATATTAATCAATTAACTCTGCATATTTCGCCCACAGCGAAAAGATAAACCGATATGAATAAAACGTAGAAGCTGGCAAGCACTCATTTGCATGACAAAAACTTTTGCCTGAACACTAAAAATTCACCCTTATGGTTATCACATCAAACAGAACAAGTTGTGAAGACAGTGGACGGGATGTTAGATAACCCTCGTCAATGGAATTAAAACATATCAGAACCAGATATCCCTGACATATTATTTGTTTGTCTAGTAGACATATAGATTCATAGACCCAGTGCTGCATTCTAATCAGCCTTCTCCTCCTGACGCTTGTGGGAACTGGGAGTGAATCACCCTGATATCAGGGATGAGGTAGCAGAAATGTCCCTGGTGTGTTTAATTGTACCTTTAAACAAAAGAATGAGTGGCAGTGGCAGCATCCCGAACAAGATGACACAGCCTCAAAGCATGACACTGTTTTCTGTTGAGTTCAGGTTGAACCACCAGATCTACAAGCAGGAAGTGTCAAACATTATAATTCAGTAATTTGATTCGGCAATCACCAGCATTGACAGGCCTTGATTTCATTTATCATAAAGCCTGTGACTTGAGCTCCCCATCACAGCGGTTGCAGCATTGTTAGTTGGATTTTGCTTCTGATTAGTGATTCTGTGAACCGAGGGATGTATTACAGAAGTGGCTGATACGTACATGCCTCTCCACTCTACATTGTGCTGGGGATATAGTCTCTCCATGGCGACTGTGTGGTTTTCGATGTGATACCCAGTGATAGGACTCAATCCTCCTGCTACCTGGCAAGAGTGTAGGTAGTGTAGGGTGTGTGTTGAGGACAGATTTTTTTGTGTTTTTTTTGTGAGTGCTTGAATAAGTATAAAAAGCTCCAACTTTGACTTATGTTCACACCGCCAGCGAATCATTAAATATTCACAAAGGCCTCAAATGGGACACAGTTCTATTTTGAAAATTAGTTTGAATAAGTTTTAGATTCAGCCAAGTATAAAGCAATGACTTAGCAGAAATATTTTCAGAATGTAATTGCATAGCCTTGCATTCGCAATTTAAAAATCCCTTGCAGTAAATATGGTTAATTTGGCAGCTTGAGTCCGGCCTGAGAAACCCTTGAGCAACAACAGGCAATCTCTGGGTTGTTTTCAGCTTAATAAAAAGAGGGATACTGCCTTGGGCTTAGCCCCCCAAAACCCCCCTCTTTCCCTGTCCAAAGATGGCGCCTTTTTCATCTTATAGTAGTCCTGGTGCATTGGTGTGGCAACTATGTGCTTCACAGGTGGGAGTCTGTCTCTATCGAATAAGCCAGTTCACTAAGGACGGGATTTGCCGCTGTTATTTTTCTATTAGGGAAGAATTATGCTAAGCCTTTGGAGGCCATCTTTGTGTTGCCATGGCAGCCTATATTTCCTACCGGGTTGTGACCTGGAATGACTACAGTGCAAAGCCAAGTAGCTCCCGAAGCCCTTTGAGGATTAAAATGGCGGACTTATAGTGATCCAAAAGACTGCCAATATGTTTGAAACTTGAATAGTAGAACGACAAGTTTTTTCTTGGGTTCCTTATCGTATTATTGGTGTTTTGAATATTCTCTATCACGTAGGTCTTCCCATGAGACTTTTGCTTTGAAAATGGCTTTTGTTTAGCATATCAAAATAAGAGTGTTCATATATATATATATATATATATAAATATATGAGATTGTATTGTACCTTTAAGTGTATTGATTATACATAGACACCGTTATACAGCACATCATACTTTGTCCAATGGCAGATCAATATACGGTAATATTGTCTTCTTTATGCTTTTCATCATCCTTGCCAATTGTTTTGAGGCTAGCCATGAAAGCCTTTACTCCACTTGGTGAAATGTATGGACACCGAGCTGAGGCTTTGAAAGTATGAGATTGACACTCGTGTGGCCACAAAGCACAACAGGAGACTACTTTGATGAGGAAAGTGCTTTGGGTATCAGGTTTCACTTAAGAAATAGTGGCCTAAGACAAACATAAAACAAGACAACCAGGCAGGAGTTCCCTGCCTCTTCCTTGGTTTACTCCCCAACCCAGGATCTAAAAAGGTCACAAACACCAGCACGTTTAATCCTTCAAACACTGGAATACATGTCCAACTTTTTTGGGGGGTTGTTTATCTTAAATTCAACGCTGTCCCGGCTTTTTTGCTCTTGTGGCTCTGGATGGAGAAAGTCACTCTGAATATAGAACAGCGACATCTATCCCAACAAACAATCCTGTGAAGAAAAATAAAAAACACACAAAAGTTTGTGTTTTTCAGACTAAACTGCAGCTATCAGAACTATGTCTGTTTGGCAGTTTGGGAATTGATCAGTGTGGATCCCAAGCCACCATCACTGTCAACTGACAGGCTTGTAAAAGATGACACATTGGGTGACAGTGCCTCGTCTTCTCGAGTGAAATCCCAAATCAAGTTTAGTCTCTGTTCCAGCTTGATTCATCGTCTTTATTTATTTATCTATGTCTCAAACACCCGTCATTCAATCAATCTGTATTTTTAATGTCCGTCAGAGGCAAATGATGCTGATCTTTTTTAGTGATTTATTATTTTATTTTCATATTTATTGGGGGGGGGGGGTAGGGGGGGGGGGGGGGGGGGTCGTACGACGTCTCTTGAAATATTTCTCAATTGATAAACATGACAGTCACGTTTCAGGTGTTCTGAAGTCACACTATCTTGCCAGCTCAAAGTGCACTCAATATCAGCTTTTGGTCTGCTTTGATGTCAGGGTCTCTGGTGATGGGATTTTAGCACACTCTCTTCCTCAACTGTTTCTGTCACCTCTCCTGCATAAAGCTGACACTAGAGCTGCCAGATCATAGATTGACTTTTCTCCTATAGTGACTACCAATCGAAAATGCTGGTGAATTCTGGGGAGTTGTCGTGGCAGACAGAATGATCCAAAAAACTTGCAGCAAAAGGTGGCCAAATCCTAACACTCTCTTTAAAACAGAAGACATTGGAAATATGATGGTGATTATTTTAGCTGGATATTCAATGGGAATAACATGAGCCCAGCTAAATCTCTACTCTTTGTTTATCAGAATGTGCAACAACAATGACACGTCTTTTTACAAACCTGATCTGTGTAGCAGCTATACATTAACAATGTTTCTGACATGTGCTATGAATTAAGTTTCATAATAGTTGATACATACATGTTGAATTGGATATGTAACACATCTTGGATGTCTAAGGAGCTATACCCCCCTTAGCATCCTGTAACAATTTTCATTTTCAAACCTCTAACATCTATAAAAAAAGATAATATTTGACTAATGAAGGACTGATAATCTTGCACCCCCCCCCCATGCTCACCTGAGAAATAACCCTCGTGTCTCTGCGTGACGTCTGCAGTCCACTTGACGTCCCAACTTCATAAGGTTTTGGATTTAACTGAGGATTAAATTCAATTTACCGTTGGAATGTACCTTTCTCTGCCAACCTCTTTTTAAACCCTTTTTTGTTTGGAAATTAATTAAAGACAGATGGCCTGCGCACATGGATAGGCCTTTATGTTAAACTCTTTAATGTTGCATACATGGCCAAAAAAGCCCAAATTTGAATAAATAAATGAAATAATATGAAAACGTAAGCCTGCATATTGACTGGCAGAGCTTGACGGTCAGTGATGTGCTGTTTTACTATCCTGCTGTTATTTAATATAGGCCTAGGCCTTTGTTAAGTTATATATGTCAATAGACAATCATATTGATGGCCTACACCTATAGGTATCGATATTAAAAAAATGACAATTTGCTCCATATCCTATCAGGCCTTTTTACAACTTTTTAGGGTGTCGTGGCTGATTTAATCCCGACCAGATGAAACACCGCCATAGCCAACTTCCTTATAACCGATCATTTCTGATTATTGGACCTTACAAAACCTTGAGTAAATATTCCTCTAAAATGTGATCTGTTCATCTGTGTAGTAATGAAGCAGCCCAGGCCTGTTCAACGGTGCAGCCCGCAGAGAGCCGCTCGAGGGGAGAGCGTTCAGAGCGCCTGCACGCGCGCGGCCTAATGAGGAAACAATCAGCTGCAGCGGGTCATCACTCTCCGGTCTCGAGCCATACACACACGAGCCACGATTCACTGCGCACATTCGTTGTAAGGTGTATGCATTTCATTAGCAGATAGTTAAACCTTGAGAGCCAAAACCTTTTGAAAATAATTTCAATTTTTTGTAAAGTAACGTCAATTCTGAGTGTATTTTTTTTTATTATAATTCGAGCTAATTATAATCAACATTGAATTAGTGTTTTATTGACTGAAACAATGCATCATAATTGAAATAATTAAACCTTGGAATTCGTTCCGAAATACAGAGACCATGCAGGCAAAATTTCGTTAGGCGTATATTGTGAAAAAGGTGCAATCAAATATTAGCCGATAATTTTACCACATTGTAATGGTTTCAAAAGGGCTACGATAGGCCAATAAAAAAGTGCTTATTCATTATTGAGGATTGATGCGGTCAACTGAGCAAAACTACCCTAAAACAAATATTGCATTTGTTGTGAAGTTGTTCTACAGAATGACAGTGTAACCATATTATTTATATGGCTTTGCTGCATTGATCCACTGGTGGGTATGCGTTGTAAACAGGCCTCCTCAGTACGGCATAGGTGCGCCAAGATAAGCAGCCGCGCTTTTCCCGCATATTTGAGCAAATTTCAAACACTTTAAGTGCAAAAATATTTGTTCAGTCTTATCTAAAAGGTATCCGTAACAAGGCATTTAATTCAACAAGTGTAAGGTATCCTAAACTTTGAGCCTGTATCGGATGACACCTGGGCCCTATCTGTTTGGTAGTAGGCCTACCTGAATTACTTTAAATCCTTGTCACTAGAATACCGGACTTTGTGTCTTCACATGGATACTGTTTCATACCTTCTCCTACCCTTATCTCCCTAACATATTTTGGGAAGTGTTGTATCTTCAATCCACACTCAATGCGTATATTGCATAAGTTCGAATGCAAGTCAGTATTTTGGATTTTAAATGTATATTTTCTGTCAAATATTTCATCAATTGCAAACGAGAAAGGTTCGATTTCGTTCATCTACGGGACGAAAAGTAGCTTGGTAGTGAGCCAAGCAGACATTGTCGTATGAGGCAAAAAGCCCAACTCAAAGCATCATCACATTTATCGAATGACATTTTCACTACACAAACCTTTTTTTTTCCATTCTCATTTTTTTCTGAATCATACAGTGACAGCAGTTTAACACCCCCCCCCGCCATCTCTCTCTCTCTCTCTCTCTCTCTCTCTCTCTCTCTCTCTCTCTCTCTCTCTCTCTCTCTCTCTCTCTCTCTCTCTCTCTTTCTCCTCCTCTTCCTCCCCCTCCTCTTCCTCCTCCACCTCCTCCTCCTCCTCCTCCTCCTCCTCCTCCTCCTCCTCCTCCTCCTCCCCTCCTCCTCTTTCCCTATCTCCTCCTCTCTCCTCACTCTTCTGCAGTCCGTGCTCTCTGCACGTGTCTTGGAGTTGAAAGCGTTAGATTAGATTATCGATTTAACTGGCTTAATAACATGAACAGCTAATATTGCCGAATTAATGCCCGTGAGTCCGAATTACTAGTTGCACAGCACGAATTACAAAACGAGGCTGTAAGAACGAGATGATGACTCATTTAAACTTGAATTGTACAATTACTTTGTTGCCTAGACGAAAACAATAATAATAATTAAATTTAGTTTGGGATCAAAAAAATTATAAAAATGCATTTTTTTTTCTGTGTGGAATATATCATATACAGTTTTCGTGTCCATATGACATTGTCCCAAAAGGTTCCCGTTGCACAGGCAAAACTTTAATTGAATGGTTTACAATACAATGCAGACACAGGTCTATTGTTTTCACTTCATGGCAAAAGGCCACAAGCTACTGCTGTTTCCACTCAGAGTTTATTCAACAATCAGCTACAATAAAATTAACACTCTCTAATGGTTATTATACTAGCCTATGTGAGTATTTAGTAGCGTTTATAGGTTAACATTATTTTTCACATATTTAAGAATTATGTCTGCAGTCTGCTAGACCTTTTACTGTAAAGGGAACTATACAAACATTACACTATTTAGACAAATGTTATGAAGGTGAATAATGCTTTGATTAGTTCCTGTGGAACCTTGTGGTAACTTTAATGTTTGATTTTTTAAAACATGCATCGAATCAGTATTTATTTAATTGTACATGTTAATGTAAAAAAACAAACATTAATGTGTTAATGCATGATGTATATGTATTAAATAAAGTCAAATGCTTTTACTTAAAAATATATCATAAGTAGCAATATTTTAACCAGCATGACAATGATATAAAAAAAGATAATTAAGTAATGTTAACTGGATGTGTATACATAAATCTGCATTCAAAGAACATAAAAGTAGTCATCCCAATGTGGTCGGGGTCATCATCAAAAAGTAAACTGTGACGTTAAGATTAGCATATTTCCAGGTTCATAGCATCATCAACATGGCATCCTTTTGTAAGTGAAAATACTTTTCATGATATCTTACATGATACAACACAAAGTACATGGAAGGTATACATAAGAAGAAGAAGATGCACTGTGAGTCAACGTTAATTGAGATACATCATACATGTCCTTTTTGTTCACAGGGTTGTCAATAGGACCACTGTCCATCATCGTCGGTTGACGGACAGACTTGAACCAAAAGGTAAGTTGAAAATAAAGGCGAGGCAAGGCAAATCAAAAAAGAATAACACTAAAGGACTTCTACATTCACATACATGCACATGCACACATACACGCACGCACGCTCGCACGCTCGCACACACACACGTGTTTGTATTCATTACGTGTTGTGGAATGTGTAGTCCATGTGTAGAACAGACCATCATAACCTCCTAGTCTCTGATTTCCAGAAAATGTGACCACACCAATGTGTACCACCATTTTGTGTGTGTGTGCCAGTTTGTTTGTGTTTGTGTGCATATGCCCATGTGTCTTTTATGTGCCTGTGTGTGTGTGTGTGTTTTGTGCCCGTGTGTGTATCTGTTAGGTGCCTGGTTGTACGTGTGTTTATGTGTGTGTGTGTGTGTGTGTGTGTGTGTGTGTGTGTGTGTGTGTGTGTGTGTGTGTGTGTGTGTGTGTGTGTGTGTGTGTGTGTGTGTTTATGTGTGTGTTTATGTGTGTGTGTGGTATTCCATTGTGTGTGTACTGTGTGCCTTTGTGTGTGTCCGGATATATCTGTTGTGCGCCTTGTGTGCTGTGTTCCATTATGCGTGTTGTGTGCCTGTACGTGTCCGGTTGTGTGACCGTGCGCTCGTGCATGCCTATGTGCGTGTATTTTTCCCCACGCGTGTATCTGTTATGTTCCTGTGTGTGTGTGTGTGTGTGTGTGTGTGTGTGTGTGTGTGTGTGTGTGTGTGTGTGTGTGTGTGTGTGTGTGTGTGTGTGTGTGTGTGTGTGTGTGTGTGTGTGTGTGTGTGAGTCTCGTGCACAGCCCATTAGTGGAGTTTAACCTCGTAGCTCGGGGAGTCACCTGCCCCCCCGAACACACCAGGCTTCCTTGGAGCCGCTGTAGCCCGTTAACATTTCACTGTGTTCCCACCCGGCGCAGCCCCGTTACTTTTGTCCTAAGAGGGCAATTAAGGAAACAAACGTTTCCCCCAGATTAGCTGGCAGCCAGCTTTGCATACTAATGCAATGCCAAGTGGTTACAAATAGTGAGTGCTCTAATTACCGCCACTGTTTTCAATCAGAAATCGCTCAATTTCCCAGGATGCGGTCTCCATGGCTGAAGAGAAACAACACACAACCTGACGGGCAAGAGACAATCATGTATGTGTGTGTTTTTGTGTGTGTGTGATTGTGTGTGTGTGTGTGTGTGATCATGTCTCTCCTTTGAGTGTGTGTGTTTGTATGTGTGTGTGTCTGTGTGAATGTTTGCGTGCGTGGTGGTGTACTTGAGTGCGTGCGTGTGAGTGTGTGTGTGTTTGTGTGTGCATGTGTGTGCGTGTGGGTGAAGGAGGGGACGTTGGACTGTGCATGTGGGTGCATGTGTCTGGGCTTCAATGAGCGAGATTGGAGGTGTATGTTTTTCTTAGCATACACAAGTTTGTGTATGCCTGTGTAATTTGTATCTTCTTGTGTGTGTGTGTGTGTGTGTGTGTGTGTGTGTGTGTGTGTGTGTGTGTGTGTGTGTGTGTGTGTGTGTGTGTGTGTGTGTGTGTGGGTGTGTGTGTGTGTGTGTGGGTGTGTGTGTGTGTGTGTGTGTGTGTCTGTTTATGCTTGTTAGCGTGTGCTCACTTGTATGTATGCCAGAAGGTACAAATCAGCTTATCCGTGTTTTCCTGTGTACAGACTCAGGAACGGCCCCTTCCCCATCACCGCTGGCCGTGTCAAGCTTGGAAATGGATCCCGGCCGCCTCTGAAGCATTTAGCACCACAATTATCCCCCCATTCACAGGGCTGCCTGCGCTAATGTAAACCACACCAGGCACTAGCCGTCATTCAACCGCAGTAAAAAAAGGCAATGCAGAAACCCATCCTCTGTGACTGCAATTTGACGCAATTCCGTCCCTGTGTCACCGTTGCTACAAATAGGGGTCAACTCATTTATTAAGCAATTTCTAGGTCTTGTTGGGGGGGGGGGGGGGGGGGGGGGGGGGAGCTGGCTCCTTTTCTGTTGGGCCACTTATAACCCTAAAAGCATCCCATAATGTGTAATGTGTCCGACATCAAACACACCAGAAAAAGAAAGAAGGGTAGATCCCAGCGCCCGACCCCAGCACGGGATGGGCGCTGGGAGGAGACGGTGGGTTGGGGACCACCACCACAGACAGGGGCGAGTCACAGAGGACCCACAGCGGGCACGGACGACTCAGCCACGCCGTAGGACGTCCACGCGGCCGCTGGGTGCTCTCGGTCTGGGCTGACCTTTAGGCTTCTGACAGCCAGCTAATGGCGGCCTGGCTGCCGATCAATGCTCCCGGAGACTCGCCGCCGCCGCCACCGCCATCCCTGCCCTTTTTCCCCGGGCCAGGAACAGAGGGGGGACGGGCGAGAGAGGCCTGCCACAGAGCCATTGACCCTGGCTGCTCTCTCTCCCTCCACCCTGGCGTGGGGTGTTGGCTGCCGGCAGGGCCGCGGGAGCCTGGACCCACTCTGACCTGCCACACGGCGAGAGGACAGCCAGGGCCTGCTGGAGAGGGCTGGAGAGGGCTCGGGGACGCCTCCGCGGCGGTCTCCGTGAAGCCGGACGGGGGGTCCTGGGCTGAGGGGGAGGTAGGGGGACGGGACGGGGGGGGGACGACATTCGTCCTGATTGCCTCGTCTAAAATGCTGATGGATTGTTATTGTCGCTGAACAAACGGTGCAAACCAATAAAGTGGCAAGTGTGCGTTAAGGATAGAGCGATGCGTGTTGTTTGTGGCGTTGCAGGAGTTCAATGGCAGACTTGAAATGGGTCACGGAGGAGCGTTGTTTTCAGACAGA
>NC_079421.1:16946877-16954377 GCF_026213295.1 Gadus chalcogrammus | reverse complement strand
GGTTAGGGGGGCTGAGGGGGGGTTATGGCTGCCTGGTTGAAGGTTAATCTCAATCATTGCAGATAGCACCGTGGAGACCCCGTTGGCTCGGGCCGGCCGGCCATCATCACCTCACCGAGTCACCCCAACCAGACCTGGGTGGCAGGGGTCCAGCCGGGGGTGTAAGGGTTATCCAGGCGAAGGAAACCATCTCACATGCTTACGGTAGGGTGGACAGGTCGCCGTGTTATTGCATGTGTGTGTGGGATTGTGTGTGTGTGTGTGTGTATGTGTGTGTGTGTGTGTGTGTGTGTGTGTGTGTGTGTGTGTGTGTGTGTGTGTGTGTGTGTGTGTGTGTGTGTGTGTGTGTGTGTGTGTGTGTGTGTGTGTGTGCGTGCATGTGGAGCATGTTTGTGTGTGCGTGTGTGTGTGTGTTTCTGTGTGTTTGTTTATGTGTTTGTGTGTGTCTGTGTGTGTGTGTGTGTGTGTGTGTGGGTGTGTGTGTGTGTGGGTGTGTGTGTGTGTGTGTGTGTGTATGTGTGTGTATGTGTGTATGTGTGTGTGTGTGTGTGTGTGTGTGTGTGTGTGTGTGTGTGTGTGTGTGTGTGTGTGTGTGTGTGTGTGTGTGCATGTGTGTGTGTGTGTGTGTGTGTGCACCACCTCGCCCCCACCCACCTCGGTTCTTGGAAACAGTTAGCCTCTGAGCATACAGAAGGATTGGGGGTGGTGAAGCAGTTTCACTTTCAGTTTTTTTCTTTCCTGATAAGTGACACCCTGACAGTTGGAAGGGAAAAAAAAAAATGTTTTGGGGTCCCTGAACAGATTTCTCAGTTATAAAAATAAAATGTGTTGGATGAGACAAAGACAGACATTTTACTCTGTTCAGTTTGAACCCCGACGAGAGCAACTGACAAACGCCACCCCGCCCCCACTCCTTCTGCACCATGATTGTTTTTCACTCACTCCCGAAATGTCATATAGTTAAGAGGTGACAAATCTATATGGCACAAACAGAACAGGACGTCTTCCAAGTGTACACACAGCATACATTACTACACAGATTGAGAGACTCTAAACACGCATCTTTTATTTATTTTTTTGCAACGCGCCGAAATAGATGTGTTTGCTCGTTGCCCGCAGGGACTTCAGTGGAAGATACTTTGATTGTAATTAAGTGAATACATCTTTACCGTTGCAGGTGTTCTTATCTCGGCAACTAGTTAGCAGTTTGATAGATGTGGCAGTCTGTGTTGAAATTATATTTTCAACCTTGCCATGTCTGCACTTTGATCATATTTTTTTCTGTGTTTGTGTAGACCTACATACTTATTTATATTGATGGATACAAGATATAAGTATTGCCAGGTATACATAAACATATTTCCATGCATTCTAATTTACACATTGACCGTATAATACGATAGTCCTAGAACTAGATAATCATTACATTAATGTTATTGATGGTATTTAATAGCACGTCAATTCAATAACGCGTCAAATAAAAGAGATCATAGCTTAATAGTAACTAAGGTATTTTTCCACCTCGGTTTACTTTTTCCATTTTGTGGTTGTCATGTTTAGAAATAGTCTAACCATTGAAGCAGAAGTATTTCAATACTATTAGGTTTGAATACTGCAGATTTGCAAAAGATGAACAGCTGAGAAGACTGACCTCTGCTCACAATCCTTGTTTGCAGTGCCGGCATTTCCTTTAGGGCACGTAGGCAGCTGCCTGGGGCCCCAGCTTGATAAGGGGGCTTGCTCAACCAAGCAAGTGGGTCCGCTAACCAGACATAATTTAACAACGTTATAATTCATATCTTGCTTCAAAGTATCATTGCTTATCTAGAATCAGCATTTATCTTCAGCGTCTGTATTTTTCGAGCAATTGGACAGGATATAATTATACTGTTGAACGTAATGGTGTCAAAGTTGGAACTGTTTTCGCTATAATTTCATTGTAGTGAAAGTTTTGTCCTGTAGATGTCCTCCTTGATTCCACTCAGCCTTGATTGTTGGGATGATTTGCACATGTGTATTGTTTTCACCTGGCTGTGCTTGTGTGTATTTAAGTAAAAATGTCTGTCTTCCTTTTGTCTGATCATCAAGTGTAGTGTAGCTTACGCTTACGCAGTCTCTCTGTTCTGCTGACCGAATGTTGCAAGGTCGTGTTAGTATTTTTTCTTAGTTCAAGCCAGTTCTTTGGAACTGATTCTTCGTTCGTGATTTCTGGCATTGGGTCAAAGGTACTAACTTTTTTTGTTCACGTTCAACAGTGTGTCTGTGTCTTCATATGGCTATAATTCTGACCAACCGGATCCAAAATAGTGCAAAATAGTGGGCTTGCAAGTGGGAGGTAGGGTAATGTTAAGTGAAATTAAGGACCTCCATCGGTTCCATTCCCATTGCTTCGTGTTTGTCTGCGTTGGCAGAGGCAATCTTTCCCTTTCGGTCCTTGTTGACTCTGGCGAAGATTTAACTTTATTGACTCGGATCTGGTCAAGGAAGTTGGCTTAGCCATCTGAATTTTGCCACAGTACATTTGAAGATCCCAATGAAGGCCAAAGCCTTGGCCGGCCAACTCATACGCAGAGTAACATTCATCACCGTCCCTGAAAGTTTTCCTATTTCTGGTAATCACCATTAACTAGTCCAGTCAACCCTACTTGACTCGCCCAGCCACCAACTTTCGAACAAATATGGAGAACTTCCTTGGATTTGCAAACTTGTAGTGCATATTTATAACTAGCCCTCAGCTCCCAATCTGCCCACTTTGTCTGGTCACCTTGAGGAGATCAGGCATTCCAAAAACTCAAGAATATGTTCACTTACACCCTTAACTCATTCTAACGCAACCTGACTTTTCTCAGGAGTTTTATTGTTGAGGTAGATGCCTCAGATGTTGGAGCCGGAGCTATTCTGTCCAAGTGTCCATCCATGCACCATTTCTTTCAGTCCATCTCCAGCAGGGAGAAACTAAGACATTGTCAAAAGGGGGCTTCTTGCCGTCCTGTCAATGGAGTAGTAGAGACAAAAGTTCAAGATTTCTTGTGTGGACTGACCACAGCATCCTGGAGTGTATCCAGATATCCAAGAGACTCATATCAAGACAGAATAGGTGGGCGCTGTTTACCAAAATCTTCTGGTTACCAACCCAAGACAAACGGCCAGTGAGAGCGTGCAGGCCAGCACCTGGAGACTTCCCTGAGATGTCTCGTCTGCAGCCACCTCGACCTCCTGGAGCCGGAAGCTGTTCTGGGTGCAATACATAACACTCTTCCCAGTACTTCCTCCAGATCTTTACATTCCAGTGCACCCAAGGATACACCGCCACCTCTGTTCTCTGACCAGCTAGAAGAAGCCAACATGCAGTTTTGCACAGTGCTGTGTTCTGCGTTGTAGCTGAACCTGTCAAAGCGCTTGTGCCACTGTCCCCTGCATTAGCTCCAGGTATTGACGGAAGTCAATACCTGGAGACTACTACATACATTAATTGACAGCGCCCAGGTCATCCAAGTTTAACGCCAGGAGGCAATCCTATAGGTGGTGGTGGGGTTCTGTCACACTTTGAACACTCTTTCTCCTGTAGATGTCCTCCTTGGTCCCCTCAGCTTTGATTGTTGGAATTATTTTCTATTAGATGATCCTGTTCACTTGGCTGTGCATTTGTGTATTTAAGTCTGTCATTTCTGTCTGCCTTTTGTCTCTGAACATCATTTGCCATGTTAATTAAGTTCATTTGTTTAGTTTCTGCCAGTTCTTTTGAACTGATGTTTTTGCTTACACTCTTCAGTAAATACATTAGAGCTACTGCTACTACCTTCAATTTTGTTCTACATTTGCATCATCATCGGCCTTTATCTTGATTCTGAAGCGTGAAAGATGGTGGTGGGATGGTCGAATAGGGGAGGTGTTGAAGGCCCCCCCACCTGTCCCCCCATAGGCTGCAGCCCTTTCAACTTTTTCTTTTGCCTGAAACGAGTTTTAATGAGATACATTTTTTATTATGTATGCACGCAATTATATATGTATTATTAATTATTGTATGATAGTTATTTAGGATAGTTTTCTAGTTGCATACAATAATATTAGTATCATCGTTATTTTATGATCATATTTTCATATTGTTTTCAGCTCTTTGTATTGCGTTACAGTAGCCCGTGCAGAGAGGAGCTTTTCAAAACTCCAACCCAGGCTGAAACATACTCGCGGTCCACAATGTCCCAGAAGCACCTCACCGGCCTTGCCGTTCTCAGCATGAATCCCCAAATAAGTGCGAGAATCTCCTATAATGAGGTCATCAATGATTTGGCTGCTAAGAAGTCACGCAGAGTTGATATCTAAAATAGTTTTTATTTGGTTTTCATTACAATTGCCAATATTTTTTTCCTCTAATTGTCTACCATAGCTAAGGTAATATCTAATGAACATTTGAATACACATTTTATCAATAACTTTGACATTTTTACATAATTGCTGGAGTAGTTTTTTTGTTTGCACCAAATTTATTCAAACAAATGTGTATTTTGTTACACGGTTCGGCTGCCCTTATTCTTGTTTGTGGTCAATAAATGTTTTCAAGCTGACGTCAATTTGTACCAAACAAAGCAGCTTTAGTAAGATTATCTCAAATGGTGTTGATGGAATGAGTGTTAAAAGGAGTAATCTGCCTACTGTAGTCCCATTTTTACAGCACCAGAGGGAGGGAGTGTGTGTGTTACATTATCAGTGATGTTCTGAGATTCTACATTTTATGGACTTATAATATTTAGATTATGCTTGGTAGTGATTAAATACAAACAATTTGGTGAGGGGGGGCCCATCAAGGTCTCGCCTAGGGCCCCCCCATTGTTAGTTACTTTTGAGTCAGTATCCGAATGCGAGACATTATGCAGCTTACACACTCAATTGATATTCAGAGCAAGTTCAAAATGACTTTAATTGTGAGGAGGAATGTTGTGTGTACAAACACTGAGATTCAGGTCTGACAGGTGCTCTGTGGAAAGTGGCAAAACGTCAGCTAATCATTCTGGCAAGGTTTTGTTAAAAAACAACAATGTTAACTACAATTAGTCACGGTGCTAATTGTACTCCATCATTTGCTTAAAAAATCCTAACATGAAGCTACGACACAGAAAAACAAAAATAAACAGTGCAAGAAAAACAAAGCTAAAAAGAAATGATGTGCTTAAGAAGTGCCAACCAGACTCTTGTGTTCATTCAAATGTGTGTATCACACAGTGGGTCATACCACCCAACTCCGTAGCATAAGGACTCATCCAAATGGGAGGTCATATTCAATAGCAATGCAGGTCCACTCTGCACAGCGCTTGGTATAGAAAGCTACAGAGGGGCAGACGTTTTGTTGGATGTGATAAGGAATGGAATCATTTATGACAACGCCTAACTGGAGAAGGCATCTAAACAGCTGTAGGCTAGCTAGCACACATGCTAGCTTATTCATATCAACTGGACAAAGTACAGTGAGTATGAAATTAACACTCACAAATAATCATTAATGTGGGATAAGATAGAGAGACAAGGAGGCAGATGGTTAGATGGATGGATGGGTAAAAAGATGAACAAATAAATAAATGAATTCGTAAATGTAATAAAATAATAAATATATATTTTATTATTTTGTTGATTGATGGGTGAGGTCCTGGAGGACTTTTGCAATGTTTTTTTCGTGTCACAACAGTCATCAGATGACATGCCATGTCATGTGCTGAGAAACACTTGAGACGTGAAAGAGAGAGAGAGAGAGAGCGAGAGAGAGAGAGAGAGAGAGAGAGAGAGAGAGAGAGAGAGAGAGAGAGAGAGAATGGTGAACGCACAGACTAGATAAGGAGCCAAAGTCCTTGTAGGTTGAGTTATTTCTGAGTTTCCAAAGCCCTACATTGCACTACTTTGCATCAGACTCCTAACCCAGGCATTTAGGGTTCCTTGAGTGAGAAAATAGGCTTCCCCGTGGCGTTCAACTAACAACCTGCTGTGTCTTCGACTCTTTCTGTTGGACATCACACACAAATCAGCAGTGAGAGGGGTTAAATAAAAATGTCTGTATGCTGGAGAAAAACAACAGCAAAACATTGATATTGATAGTATTATTCAGTATGATAAAATCTCGGTTGATATGTATGCTTTTTTGGTTTGCTTGCTTGCTTGTTTGTGTTTGTGTTTGTGTGTGTGTGTGTGTGTGTGTGTGTGTGTGTGTGTGTGTGTGTGTGTGTGTGTGCGTGTGCGTGTGTGCCTGTGCGCGTGAAGCAACGGTATATTGCTAGTTCAAATACACTTTCTCTTTTGCTGAATGATTATCTAAATGTATATTTGAAGATTCATTTTGTTGTATGCATATTCACACTCACACCAGCCCACCCACACACACACACACACACACACACACACACACACACACACACACACACACACACACACACACACACACACACACACACACACACACGCACGCACACATAGACAAACACAAATATATATGAATATATTTATGTACTTATTTATCGGTTTACTTACACTTACTTTGTTTACACTCTGTTGAGCACAGGTCCAAGGGTTAATATGGCGCTGTGCGTATTGTCGGTTGACTCGGAAACCGATCGTGGATCCCACATCAAGGCGTGGTCAGGTGAGTCCCAACTCCAGAGGAGCGTCTCCCTGGTACAGAAACAATGGGAGAGCGTTAAAACAGGCCAATAGAGCATTATAAAGTCCCCAGAATGAATCAATACACCCCACTGGGATCCATGTCTCCCTACCAACACATCCAATTGCTGTAGCTGGCCTCGGCAGCATATAGAAACATCAATTACAGTAAATTACACCCAAAACACTGTGTAACACTTCAATTTGTTTAATCCCCTGCGTGGGGACCTAGCAGGGTCCTGGATGAAAGCAGAGCCCGGAACCACAGAAAGATAACATTACAGGGAACATAAGACACATCGGGAGCCTATCTATCCAGCAAACGTTTGCATAAATACATACGGTGGCCATTGATATTTCCCTCTCCCTGGTCTTTACCCTAGAAAGCTTTATTGTCGTGGAGAAAGGACTTTAAACACAATGCGTTCCGCCTTACAGTAGCGCTTTTCACGTAGAAAACCCCTCCTTTCCTTAACGTCCCCCCCCCCCCCCCCCTGTCCCCTGCGCCCCACAAACACACAAGAGCGGCTCTGTTAGTCCGGCTCTGGTACCCCAGCACCTGGCGTTTCTGGCTGCATTCAGGCCCATTAGCCGAGGGCAGGAGTTATGAGTTTATTAAAAGGCAGTTATGTCAAAGTCCGAGCACAGAGGCCTGGGGCCGTTCAGAGGTGTCAGTCAACCGCGCGACAATGGTCACAAAAGGATGAAATCGGAACTCGGTTTACTCTCTGGTTTATTTATTTTTTCTCTCGCCCCCTTCACACGGGAACTTCAATCAGTGTTTCGGCTCTTGTTTTTTTTTTAAGGCAGTAACTATGAAGAAGAAGAAGAAGAAGAAGAGGAAGAAGAAGAGGAAGA
>NC_079421.1:16896877-16936877 GCF_026213295.1 Gadus chalcogrammus | reverse complement strand
AGCGTTTCCTGTTTTGTTACGGATATGTTACTTAAAGGTCAACTTAGGCGAGTGGTAAGATGGAGGTTTTCAGAAGACGATTTTAACAAATGTATTTTTACAGTGACCAGTTCACCATACAGGTTACCAACGTTCCTGCCAAGGACGGATACCGACAGTGGGAAGAAAATCATTTGAAGTCTGATTAGTGAGACTAGGCCACTGCTGACCAACACAAGAGTGTTCATTTAAACCTTCCCGACCAGCCAAACTACCAGTAGTGATTGGGATTGATACGTGTTTAAAAGGGGTGTAAAACATCCCCTGGCAAGAAATGATACTGTATTTAATTCTGAACATTCCCTGCTTTTGTCTTGCTTTCTCCATCCATCAGAAATTTTGTAGAGAGTGGACACTTGATGATATTATGACTAAGCCTTTTCACAAGTATCTTAGTGGTGGACCGCAGATGTGGTATCCATAACAGAAGAGCTTATATTATTATCATAATGAATAATACAAATTGTTTATTGAGTTGTTGTTATGCCTTTGCCGCTGGCATTTTGTTCGGACAGGGGTTAAAAACAAATGCCATATGTGCTGCAGATCCATTTAAGCTGTTTGCATGTTAACGGATTCTTACTTTGCATAAGCAATTGTACTACCAAATAAAAAACGTGCTTTGAATCCATTAAAGCTCAGTTTCTCTGTTTCTCATGGCTGAATATGTGTTTTCTTTTCACAACAGGAATGAATCCATTTGAGTATAATGTTGTTTTATACCTGCAATTAGGTAACAAAACAAAACATTTTAGCGTCAAATACAGACTGGATTGACCTAACATGCCTCTTGTAGGTATTTAGAGCAAATCTAGCGATAAAAAAACATGTATTTCTGCCCAGACCATAATATATGTATTATATATATATATATATATATATATATATACACAGAAGTATTCATATATTATGGGAGGGAGGTGGTGCACCCTGCAGGGAGAAAGATATTTGAAGGGAAGTAGTTAGCCCTCGTTTCCAGCGTGTTCCATATGTCCTGGTGTATCCCCACATGACCCACAGAGGAGACTTGCATGATTCAGTCGCTTACATAACTGCAGAGCCTGTGCCATTCGCCGCGCTGTCAGAGCTGTGGTGCATTCTGGGGAAGCGTTAGCAGACATATGTGGGCGGAGCTGGGGACCGCGAGTGCTAATCACCTCAGCTCCACCCCGCAGTAATAATAAGGCTTGGAGGAAGTTGATGAAATACTATATTCCTGCTGCATAGGAGATGGATTCTTGATCCCTTGCCTCCTCAGCACAACGGTAGCGGAGGATTATTATAATAGATGCATGCGGTTCTTTTTTCTGGTTCAAAAATCAGTGATGAGGGGAAGGGTTTTTAATGCAAAGCAGCGGCCATAAGGACGTGATCCTGGTCTGGGGACAAAGTATCCGCGGCTTCCCTTGTGAGTTCTATGCTGACGAATACGACCACACACACACACACACACACATACACACACACACACACATACACACACACACATACAAAGACATGCACACACATGCACACAGACACATACACGCACACACACACACACACACACACACACACACACACACACACACACACACACACACACACACACACACACACACACACACACACACACACACACACACACACACACTCACACACACACTTCCAAAGACACGCACTCACACACACACACGCACACACATACGGACACACACACATGCACACACACATACATGACACGCACTCACACACACGCACATGCACTGACCGATGCCTATTAGCATATCCTAGGCCTGTCTTCAATAGAAGGTTAGGCGCCGTATTGATTATCAAACAGATGAAGGGACAGTCCAGTACTTTCTCCTGGCTTCACTCTAATCCACTACCTGGGCTCCTCAAAGGCGAACCAGTGGCTCTTTACTCTCTCTCATGCCCCTGGTGCTCGCTCTCTCTCTCTCTCTCTCTCTCTCTCTCTCTCTCTTTGGACAGTGATCTAACTGATCCAGTCTTTCCCTTCTTCTTACAGCTCCTGAGTTGCAGAGGGCAGATAAATAAATGAACTCGAGCAGCGCCACGTCATTCTTCAGCCAAGACGGCTCCCTGGAAAAAAAAAAAAAACGCCAGCCAGCGCCACCTATGATCAGCCCTGTCTCACTCACTACACTTATGGTTCAACACCACTCACAATCCCATTTGTCCCATCCATCCATTAACGTCACCTCCTCAGAGCGACTCATGATGCCATTGTAGTGCACTGCTTTTGCTTTAACTGTAATTGAAAAGGCCCGAGGGAAATTCCCTCAGTTGACTTCCTGGTCCCTCAAACGGCCGCTGCCACTACCCAGATCCATCATTGTGTAGTTAGGCCCCGGGGTGTGCTTGTTAAGCTGAGGTTAACAGCCAGATCCCTCTCCCTACACTCACCGCTTACTGCTGCCTTAATGGCGAACCGGAGTGGCCGTAGATGCTATGACAGGCACACGCATACACAGACATACGCATACACACACACACACACACACACACACACACACAGGCAAGCACGCACGCATACATACACTCAGTCATATCATACGCAGACACAAACACACCCACACACAAATACAAACACGAAAATGCGCACCCACCCACACACACACACACACACACACACACACACACACACACACACACACACACACACACACACACACACACACACACACAGAGGCCCACGCACACAGAGGGCTCAGAGGTTCAAGTTTACGCAAACACCAACGCACATATGCACATAAACATACAGAGGCACACACACACCCAAGTTTACAACTTAAAACTACACACACACACTCACACATCATCTGCATCATCATGCAAAATGCATATAGAGTAACATACCAGGGTCTACACAGGCTCGAAAGTGCTTGGCAAATGGATGGACTTCAATAAGGGATGTGATCAGAAACAGAATCCTCTTTTCAGATGTGGAGTTCACAGGCCTGATTACACAGAGCCCGTGCACTACTGCAACAGATAGAAATTAAACACCCATGATTACACACCACTTTGAAATACCCTGGACCGTGATCAATGTGATCCTGGTCCAGGCTTTTTTGGTTTTTAAAGCTTGAGCTCAAAAGACAAGAGATTTTAGTGACACGCACAAACATATTCAAATTCTAAAGCTCACAATAGCCGAGCAAATGGTGGCTAATGAAATTGGATGTTTCTGAGAGACAGGGGAGACAAGAGAGACTTTGGGTCTCCTGGCACTCTGTTTTTCAAATCTAAGTCCTCGTTCTCCTTCTGCATACTGATCAAAGGCTCCTTAACATTTCTGAACGACTGCCCCAAATTCGTTCTGTGGCATTTAAATCATTAAGTGTAGATAATAAATAATTACCACTAATTTCTCAAAGATCATATTAAGCCATTTGGATGCGCAGCACCAAATTAAGGGATTGAATGACTTCAGACGTCCCCAGGCTTGTCCGTGTGTCCAGGTGTTAGTGATACATATTGCCCTTGCTGGAAAGTTGGAGGACAAGTTAGAAAGCCATCCCTGTAGATTTGGAGGAAGGAGTGCAAAAGCAACACTAACCCACACAAAACACTCTCAAAAAGTGATGGATTAAAAAGTTATTGATTTAAAAGATGTGTTGTCTTTTTAATGGATGGGGCCACGGGAAGTATAGTAGGCCAAAAAACAACACATAAAATAGAATGTTGGTGGGGTTTTTTTTACTCGTTGATTAGGGCATCATCATTCTCTTCAGTAATGAAGGTTTAATCTCTGCACTGATTTGCTCATAAGAGACCTATTAAAGTCTTCATGGTTTCTCTCTCTCTCTCTCTTTCTCTCTCTCTCTCTCTCGTTCTCCCTCGCTCTCTCTGGCCCGTCAGAATGATTCTTCTTATGTAAGAAGACATGGATAATGAATGAAAAAAAGAAAAAGGGAGAAAAATACATTTTTAAGAGCAATCCACATGGGTTAGCTGCAGTGCATCAAAAGACTAAAATGCATTAGATATCAATAGGCGGAGTCCTCTTGCTTCCCTACTGCATCAACAGTTCAATCACACTGCTTTTTTTCTTCTTCTTCTTTTTCCCTGCAAGGTCTGAAACAATAGTTTGGCGAGCTGGGTATTTGAGCTTGGGTTTGGGTTTTAAGTTGACAGTGGAGCCCCAGTTGGGACGTGTGAATGGAAGCCGGGTTTAATAAGGTCTGGTTGCGAGGGCTGAGCTACACAGGGGGATAGCATCACTGACATAAGAAAAAACTGCAGTGCAGATGAAGATGAGAGAAAAAGCTAGGGGATCACTCCGGTGAAGGCATAAGATCATAGCATCTGGGAGGCTACGTGCCGATTCACGACCATTTTGCGGTCCGGCCTTAAATGTTTTGGAGGGAATTCCGCCTCTTTTCTCCCGTGTACGTAAAACCTTGACTTTTATTTGTAAGGTATGATAATTGTTATTATTTGATGTACATATTATCCACTACCTAAATAAAGGGGAGGCTACGACTTAAAAATATGACCTTTCTAACGTTGTTGACAAAGAACGGTGCGTTGGTGTTTTCTATTTTAAAGATAAATCTGCCGTGAACGTTGATTCGTTTCAATCGTACGATCAGATAAGACGATCTAACCTTTTGCAAACAGTGTTCCCCTCTAATTGTGTACCGTACCCGGGGTGTAAAGGATAACAGACGACAAAAGCAGCTCAGGTGCTCCAACGCGGAAAGAAACAGAGGGAAGGAAATAAAACCAATACTGGTCGTCCAACTCCACGGACCAACGAGAATGTGCAGCTGCATCCAGTTTGCCGTGTGGGGTTTTTGCAATTTCCATGCAGAACACAGCGAGAACTATATGGCCCCGAAAAGATCTGTGAATGTACAGAGATTGGGTGGAGGACACCTACCTACCAAGAACCCCACTGGTAAGAAGGCTGAGATTAGGGGGCCATCTTGGAGAAGCCATAGGGGGGGAAGCCAGAAACTGCAGGACTAGAGACAGATGAAAGACAGGAACAAGGAGACCTGGAAAAAAAAGGAGTGGACAAAGAACCGGGTGATTGAAAAGAAAGCACAACTGGGTGTGGCACTGGCCGACCAGCCGGCACCACCACCGCTGGCTAGACCTGGAGGAGGGCGTTGGGAACCAGAACCTTTAGATCCAATTAAAATCCCACTTGCTCTCGTCTGCCCGCACAAGTGTCGCCGTCAAAACGCTGACACGACCTCGGAGCACCTAAACATTCCACGGAGAAGCACGGGGGTAGGGCGTTGTGGGAGTGGCACAGTGTCAGTTACACAAGATGTCATACATGGTTACGATGATGCATCAAACCAAAGCCTGGGTGTGACGAAGCGCCCCCACCCCCACCCCTGCCCAACGCACGGTGGGAGAGCGAGTACAGGTATAACATTGCAGAGGATTCCGAAAGGCAGAAGGAAAAAAAACACGGTGATTGGATGGATTCCAAGGTTAAATGGATATAGTAACATGGAATTGGTTGCTACGTACCCGTCAAAAAATGGCGCCCAGCGCCTGTTGCTAGGCAGAGCGCATAAGAGTAAAGATGGCGGCCAGTAAATGGCAAACTGGGGAGGAGGAGGGCTCATCAGTTTTGATAAGCAGGGGGAAGGGTGTGGTTAGGCTCAGTTGCAACGGGGTGTTACCCATGCTTTGGCAAGAATGTGGAGAAATACAGACATCAACTTTCATATTAGGAAGGAAATCATATCTTAGCGAGCGTATATTTTTGGCACTTTGTCTAAGCATTCGCGCTTCCAAAATGAATACCTTCAAATTTCGAGTTTTAGATTAGGTTCTGTATTTCTCATGCAAATGCAGACACTGTCAGGCACAAATGTAAGCAAGAGGTAAAATAAATGTATCTTATCTGGGCTTTCTGACAGGGCGGGACGCTCAACGCGAAGGTACAAACGCATCACATTCCTGTGAATTATATTATACGAAGGAATTACATATTAAACATTGTTTGGAAGACACATTTCATCAAACGATATGCATGTTTATTACTTATTACTTAGTGCCAAAACATTTTGAACATGATGGCTGCGAAAAAGAGTCAGAGACGATTGATGTAGATCAAGAGAAAATCTGATAGTTTGATTACCTCTCTTCATTTTCCAAAATATAATACATATTTACAATATATTAAAATATTTTAGAAAAACTAATATTTAGCCATTATCTTTTCAAAGAAGAGTAAGGGAAATATCAAAATTCAAATGCATCACACAAATTTAAACATGGCTTACCTTTGACCTCGGAATCTCACGTGGTAGTTTGAGGCTGCAGTGGTGCTTCTCTCCATTCAGGGCATGAGACTGCATGATACTGATACAGATGCTCTGGAAAGGCAAAGAAAGGTCATTCAACAGATTCAAACTGCATACAGAATACTGAACACTGTGTACGAATGTGGTCTACCAGACTTTTTAAAATGTGTACATTCATATAAAAATAAACACTCAAGTAATAAAAAATGGGTCAGTCTCCAGGGGGCTTCATAATCACTGTATGAAGACTGTAGAGATTTATTTTGGACTAAATTCAAAATGTTTCATGCTATTAAGAACTAATTTTATAATAACACTTATTTTGGATATTTTGTTTTCCAACGCCTATTGATTCACAACGTTAACTACAGATATCTAAGGATTCCTAATAAGCACCATTTAAAATTGCATTGTTTTAATGGCAACGTATAGCCTCTATGTGTCACCAAGGTCATGTCATTTCAGAATTTGCCACGTATGGATATCACTAAGGTCCTAAGATACCTATTGATGCATTGATGTGTACACTTTTGAAACTACACCTCGACCAGCTTTTACTAATATTGTTTTCTATATAGTTCATATTTAACCAATACTTATTCTTATGGGGGCAAACTGCTGTTTGAATCAATTGGGGATTGAAGTGTCATTCATCACTGATATTGGGCTAAATGACCTACCCATTATTATGACTATATGATCTGAGCATCATGCCTTAACTTTAAAGAAACAATTATATTACACCCCTAATTTAACACCAGACACTATATTAAATGTATCAGTTCCGTCTTAGCTATGCTCTGTGTTATAAGATGATTCGAGATATTTAAATCACTAGCCCTTCTAAGCACTACATGTCGAAATATTATGAGCGGGTCCGAGAAGGAGGCCCACAGCCTAATTATGACAGATAATAAGTTGCGTCAGCTAAGGGGTTAAATTCATAGTATACCAGCGAGAAAGCGGGCCCGACGTCATAGATTATAGTTTGCAGTGTTAGAATAACTGAAGAAACATTCCAATGTCAAGTATGTCCCCAATGCTAACAGGTAGGCCTACAGGCCGGTTCAGTGCATGGGGCTGGAAATTAAAACATTTAGAGGAAATCGCTGTAAAAACAAGAAATTAATTAAATAAATAAATACTAATAACAGGCTATTAATAAATTGTTCCAGATGAAAATTATTCCTACTGTCAAAATAAAGCAATTTTAATTTTTTTTGAGAAATACAAGTTAAAACGAACACGATAAACAGGCAACCATCCATCCGTCAATCATCCAGGGGTGTCAGGAAAGGTGTGGAAAATAACTCCTCCATGTTCCTACATTAAGGCCTGGTAGAATTGCTTTCTCTTCAAAGAAATTACAATTTTAATTCCAATTCATTCTCCACAACCTTTGACATGAGCATATAACTCAAACTGTAATTTGATATGCCATTCTGCATGGACCGCAGTCTTAAAAAGCGAGCCCATCATAAACGACCCACCCATTTCACCTAGATGAACGCCGTATTAACCTCAGCTATCTTTTATTTTAAAAAATACAAATTGATGGACCACAATCATTTGACCATTTATTATATCCCGACGTTGCAACAATTCACCATGGTTCACACAAACCGACCGTGGAAAAAAAGCAATTGATCTTACTTTCATTCACAGCACCTGCTACTCATTCAGGATAGTTCAAGACCTCCATAAAAGAAGAATCCGCAAACCCTATAAGGCGACAAATAAAACCGCTGTGACGCACGTTAAACTAAAGCACGTATCCTATTGATATATTTATGCTACATACCACGATCCGCTAAACGGCGAGTGAGGCCCCTGATTGGCTGAGGCCCTTAAACAAAGAACGTGAGAAGAGTCAGCGTGTTGCAAGAATCCAATGATGGTTTTTAATAACACATGCCTGATCAAAGAGAATACAGCCACTTAAATAAAATATTGAATGCATAATTAATTGTACAGTACCCTATGTACAGTAGTGCTGTTATGACGTGTTTTCATGTAAGGTCCGACCTAAGCTAGTTGATTTGGGAGAGGGGGATAGGCTATAAGATATGTGCTATGAATACACTGAACACTTAGGCTACTAAGCATTTACAGATCTTGGACATACACACATCTATTTCAATATTAGACAAATATCTTATCCAACGTGATGAAATATTTAAAATATGCTATTTATTTGTTCTACTTTAGTTCGTAAAACATATATAACGATATGAGTAATGCCCCTATATTTTTCGCGTACTTTTTTTTAACGACCTACATTCAACGAAGACCCCTAAGTTACATTCAGCAAAAACATTCGTTTTACATTCCAATAACTTGTTGGTATGTTAATTTAAGTTGTGTCATTACCTTTCATATACATAATGAATTAAAATGCATTTCCTTTTAAAGCATTTACTTGTTATGGTCTATGCTGACCGTCCATACCATACGTAATGCACCTCTCACATAGCCCGTCGTGTGGGAAAACCGTGAGGTGATGTACAAAGTATATAGGCCTATACTTTTCTCCTGATGTCTCCACCCCAGATTAACCCTTAGCGTGCTGCACCAACTGCTCACTATATTAAGAGTGTACTTTCAGGTTAACACCTGGATCATCCGTTACATTCCAAAATGTGTTTCACACAACATCCACAGAGATACATGTAGTTATATGCAATATAATGCACTGCGACTATTTAAGACGTCACATAAAGGCCCCTCAAATGGAAAGGCACGAGCAACTCAAATAGACTGTATGTTATTGTTATTATTATTATTATTAGTAGTATTATGTTTTGGTGAAAAGGAGTCGACGCCGCTGTGGCACGTGTACCACCCATTCACGATGCTTTTCTGAAAGGGCGAAGGGGACGTCGTAAAAGTTCGTGCGCTTGGAGCGAACCCAGTCTGGCCACACGTGTACTGAGACGCCTCGGACCTGTAGCCGCCCCCTGCACCTCCCCGCTGCATCAACAAGGGGTCCAAGAGGGCCTGCGACCTGTGTGTCGAGTAATCCAAACTGTTGTCAAATGTGTGATGGAAACGTGACCTGAGGGTCGAGTCATCTCGGAGGTTCTCTGGGGACAGGGACTCTTGACCCGTGCTGGTGGTGGTGCTCGGGGTGACGGGGGGCTGCACGCGCGCCACCCTGGCGGTAACGGAGGGGGTGGGTTCACGTCGGTCCGCCGTCGCTTCAGGTGACCTGGTGGCCTTCTCGATGTCGTCTTCGTCGGCGTCGCGCGCTTCGCTCTTGGTGGTGACGTAGGCCTTGCAGTGGAGCTTCATGTGCTTGCGCAGGGAGCTGGGGTGCGTGTAGCACTTCTCGCAGCCCCTGACTTTGCACATATAGGGCTTATCGCTCGAGTGCACGTGGGAATGCTTCTTTCGGTCACTGCTGTTAGCGAACCTCCGGTTGCAGCCCTCGTACTCACATTTAAAGGGCTTTTCACCTGGATAGAAATAGAGAATGATTTAGGTCCGTATGCGTGAAAAGACAAAAACAAAAAAAAATACTTGAACAAATTGGGCTCGATAAATCTTATTTGTAAATGGGGCGACCATAAGCACTGTGGTTTGACAGTCAATCCTATGCTTCTATTGAAGAGAGAGAGTGTGTGTTTGTGTGTGTGTGTGTGTGTGTGTGTGTGTGTGTGTGTGTGTGTGTGTGTGTGTGTGTGTGTGTGTGTGTGTGTGTGTGTGTGTGTGTGTGTGTGTGTGTGTGTGTGTGTCCATATCTGTACATTTTATGTCTCTATATAGTGTATTTTTAAGCTATTAAGTGTTCGCCGTTTAGATTTTCGAAGGAAATATGTGTAAAAGTGGCAATGATTGCCGAATCTATGTCAATTTTAGAGGCACATATTTTATAAAAATAAGATTTCCTAACAGTCAGAGTATGATCATCAGAGTCAATAATATCTGGATATTTATCAATGTGCCATACTTTTTTTTGAGAAGCATTAAGCCTTATGCTGCTTCATAGACACAATTCAGCATAGCTTTACAATCTTCATTTATAGCCATAGATGTACTATATGCCTACATTGAGTTTAGTCCCTCTATGAGTTTAATCCCTATATGGTCTAGCTATTTTACCATTTTAACAATTAATTACGTGTCCTAATGGTTATGATATACACGTAGGGTGCATTTTAATCAATTTGTTCTGTCTGTTCTTTTCCCTAAATTGTGTAGCCCTAAACACAATGTGATTTGATTGGAGCAGCTGAATCCTAATGGCTTCCTGTGCCCAATGGGCCTATCTTCCTTTTGTTATTACTACACAAATTCTCAATAGAAAATTAAACGTGTTTACGAACTTGGTCTTTGTGAATTATTAAATTCATTCAATCAACAAAAGGCCCATCTATAAGCCTACTTCAAGGAAACCGAGTTTAAAACAGCCCAACATTAGACCGTTACAGATGTAGGCCATTAGGCCTACTAGGCCTTCTCTGCGTGCACAACCGCTACTACTGTAAAGAAATGTAAAATAATTTGGGAAAAAAACACGAATGTTTTTATTCTCTTTTCATCTTCCAAGCTGAAGATCCCTGACTGCCTGGTGATTCCTGCGCGGGCGCAGAGGAGACAAATCCCTGGGAGGCACCGACGGTGGCGTACACGCTACGTCACGACTTTCCGGTGCTCCCCTATTTATTTATTAATTTGAATGAATGGAAGGGAGAAGAAACCCAAACGCCCTGGCCTAACCGAGCCTTTAATGTATCTTCTGCTACTCTGCTTCTAAATGGCATCCGCCCCGTACTCCTCTCACGCAACGAATTAACATGAACACAGAGAGAAAAGGTAAAGCGAAATATATTGATCACACATTCCTTTTTTTTTGGCGACATTTAATCAACACAAATAAATAAATAAATAAAGGCAATATCAACATGGACATCATTGCAACGACAGAAGCAGCAGCACCAGTTAAAGCAAAACAACAACAGCATAATAATGGTCATATAATAAGAATCGCATAATGCTTTCCAATATAAACAATTTATTTCAACATATTTATGGTTTGCAATGAAAATGTACGATTTGTTTATATTTCTATTTTTTTTGTATATTTGTAGTAATTATGAATGCATAGGCTATTAATTATGATGATTGATATAACTAATATATTATTGATTATGGGCTATTATTATAATCGTTATTATCTTTAAGAATAATAGTAATATGGTTGCATTAGTGTTGTCGTTATTAACCAACCTGTATGAGTCCTCTTGTGGATCTTAAGATTTTCAGATCTTGCAAAAACTTTTTCGCAGCCATGGAAAGGGCAAGGAAAAGGCTTTTCCCCCGTGTGCACTCTGACGTGGTTCACCAGCTTGTACTTGGCTTTGAAAGGCTTCCTCTCCCTCGGACAGTTCTCCCAGTAGCACACGTACTCAGAGTGCTCTGGTCCTCCGACGTGCTCCACTGTCACATGGGTGACAAGTTCATACATTGTGCCGAAAGTTCTGGCGCAGGGCAGCTTACCCATCCCCTCCTGGCTGTCGATCCACTTACATACCAGCTCATGTTTTTGATTTTGTTTAGGGCATCTGATGTAGGCGTCGCTCCCCCCACGCTGAATCGCCATATTCAGCGGCTTGTACAACCCCAGGAACTGGGTGACGAATTGCTGGTTGTTTCCCCTCGGGCTGATGGTTTGGCCATAGGGATGGGTCCGGGAAAGCAGGTCTCCTGGTAAACCATGCAGCATCATCTGACTGCCCAGATCTCGACTTGACTCGTTGGAGCAGTGGGCCTGCTCTTGATACGTGGTGAAAAAGGCATGGCTTCGGCTGTCTCTGCAGCCTGGAAGGTCACGATATCTCCCAATACCGCCATGTTGGTTAGTTCTCGATGCCAGTTGGTCAGTGACGGGTGGCATTCCGGCTCCGGGAAGATTGGCTCCAATGAGAATGCCCCTATGGTTGTGCTCTAACGGGTGGCTGGGGTATCCAGAGTCTGCAAAATGGTGAACCGAATGGTCAACATATGCACCAGACCTCGTCTCAGGGTAGTCTCGCAAATTGTGCGAGGGGCAGAGTTTTAAGGAACTGCCAGTGGGGTGCCCCATGTGCTCCCCTGCCAAAGGTGGCAGCACCACGCTGGGTTCACTATTGCTCTCCCCGGGGTTGACGCAAGAAAGAGGGCAGCCACTAAACCTCGACAGACTTGTCATGTTTTGTTGTGAGTTTGGCTATGCGTTTGCAAAAAAAATCAACCAATTCAGAATACTCAGGATATTTCTAGAAATCCTGTTTCCATTCCCCCCCCCCCTCCCCCTCCCCCCCTCTTGTAGGTAGTCTACAGGCCTATCATCTGCATGTTCAATTCTTGGCCGTGAACTTCGCATTAGCAGGGACCAGACTCAATTTCGTCAGAGTTGGTGTGAGTCCCATGCCGTTCACTTTGCCCTCTTGATTTGTGGCAATAACCGGGGTAGTAAAAATGCTTCGAAACAGGCCATGGTGCAATATAAAAGCACAGCAGGAAAAGCTGCTTTTAAAAAAGGGAGCTTAGGGATTGGTTGGAATGCGCTGTGATTGACAGGCGCTGGGTTTGTTTTAAAAGGGACACGCAGGCACTCGCTGCACGACTCCGTTTTCAAATATCGGAGAGAAAACGCTTTGAAATGTGCCGCGTCTGCTCCCAAATATTGGTGCCTCTTTAACTTCAGGCGCCATATTATGATGTCTATTATATACATTTCTGCAAGTTGATCGGGAGAATAACGGTCAGTCCATAAAACTGATTTTATTGAGGTTATCCAAATGCGTTTCAAGTGACTATGTTGGGATATTTGCCACCTTTTTTTCATTGTAAAGCTTGCCAAAAGTATTTACCCGTGAGAACAACAGGCTGGACTGTGGAATATGCAGCCTACTCCTTCCCTACGCAGATGAGAATAGGAACTGCTTGTTTACTTTTTGAATCTGAGACAACCATAGAGGCTGTCCATTGTGTAGCTGTGTGTCACATATAAAGGGGGAACCGATTTTTAAAGCAACAAGTCTCCAAGGCACTTTTCTATTAAGTCTGATGGAACATAAAGAAAATCACGTCTTTCTTTTACTGTTTGATGGGTAAACAGCATATTTAAAACTTATTTGCTGGTACATTGTGAACTAAGCAAACCTTTACTGGATGGAATTAAACATTTACACATTTTATTTTATTTTAATCTTTAATCGAGAAATATCGAGAAATATCTCCTAAGTGTGAAAATGTTTTCAAGTCATTGATTGTCGACATGTGGGTCTCGAATGTGGAATACTTAACAATACTTTTTGAATAACAGCAGTATTGGTAGAACAGTTAACAGGTCTATCTCCCACTTTTCCTTGTAGGCATACTCTCCAAGCTCTATCAAGGTGACATGACAAACATTATGTATCTAAATCCCAGTGTTACAAGTGGAGTCTATTTTTAATTTTGTGTTCATTCATGCAAACAATACAGGTTGTCTTCATAAGAGAGGACAAAATAGAGTTTGAAGAATCGAAGTTGTCTACCTCAAGAGAGTTAATGGTTAATTAAATTCTTTATTTGGCAGATTGTTATTCTTAGAAACTCATCTGCAATGCATTCCAAAGCAATAGAGACTTGACAGTAAACGCCACAAGACAAACATCGGCCAAACTCCATACCATGGCTGTAATAGATGCTCATGTTTGCCAACCTTTAACCCAGCACTTTCTTTTTAAAGACTTGGTGTTAATACCTGCACATGAAAACTGATATGTCACGTAGATGGTCTCTGGAACATGCACCATGAAAAATAACATACCTTCTTTTAGGTCTTGATGCATTTCAGTCTTGATGCAAGTCTTGATGCATTTCATTGTGAATAGTTTAGTCTGCTGTAGGCCTACATGTAATTCAGACCATGCAATGGCGGCATTCAATTTAATCGCTACGCATGATATTCTCTATTACAAAGCCATAAAACTCGAAACAGAAATATGTTCTACATTTCCAATATAATGTTCTAAAATAAGTTACAAAATCGTATTCCACAACTATTATCTAACTGTACTATTTACTAAAAGGTTATACATAACAACGGTAATTATGTTATGTATCTCAATGGGTAACTAAATGTATCTCAGAATAACAGTAAACAACAAACAAGCCTGCATCTTTAATGTAGCTAGCAGCTGTTTACAGTTGTACAGTGAGTAAATAAAGTTGTATCGCGTGCGGTGATTTGATTCTATGCCTTTTAACCAGCCAAATCTAAGTTGGGAAAGAAACACAGCTTAAAGATTTCAATAAAACTCCTTCAAACTGTAATACTGTGTGAGTGAAGGCTCTTTATATTATATATAACGGCCATAACTTAATCAAGGAGAAATTCAATTACCAAGGAGACACATGGAGAAATGTCACTGAAGTAAATTGTGGCATTTACTTCTCTCCTTACTTCTGGGATATGACAGGGAATTTTTAAAGAAAAAACACCTGTCGCTATGTCAGAGAACTTTACTCCATCCGTCTCTCAACTAAATTAACTGCTTTCACATTGTTAAGTATGTGCATAACCCTTAGAAAGGTATCAGCAGGTAGCGCTTTAAGTTGCTTCGCAGGTCTGTGAACCATGTAAGCTGTAACACGTTCTTCAAAACTGAAATGAGAAACAAAGGTCAAAAGGCTCAGCCCGTGGTTTGTATGTGAGTATATGAGAGAACACTGTTGAGCAAGAAGAAAACATACTAAGTTTGCGTTTAGTAGCATGCTTGCCACCCTGTGCCTGTGTGCGTGAGGGGCCGTGTGTGTTTGCAGGTGTGTGTTTGTGTATGCGCCTGTGTGTATGTGACAAAAGCCTGAATTAGATTTGTTTGTAGATGTACAAGCATATCTTTAATGTGTGTATGTGTGTGTGTTTGTGGGTGTGGGGCCGTGTGTTTGTGAGTGTTTGTGTGTGTGTGTGTGTGTGTGTGTGTGTGTGTGTGTGTGTGTGTGTGTGTGTGTGTGTGTGTGTGTGTGTGTGTGTGTGTGTGTGTGTGTGTGTGTGTGTGTGTGTGCGTGCGTGTGTGTGTGTGTGGGGGGGGTGATGGACCTTGTGTTTGCGTGTGTGTGTGTGTGTGTGTGTGTGTGTGTGTGTGTGTGTGTGTGTGTGTGTGTGTGTGTGTGTGTGTGTGCGTGCATTCGTGTGCGTGCATGCGTGTGTGTGCGTGTATGTGTGTGTGGGCCAGCATGTGTGTGTTTGAAAAAAAGACCTGCACTTCTACATGAACTTACAAATATGTGTGTATTGAAATTAAAAGGGGAAGGGCTGCAAAATGAACCTGTTACACAAATGAACAGGTTCGGAAAGCACACATTTGCAAATGGATGCTCATATCACAGCAAGAATTCAATGAGTCGACATCAGTCAGGAAAATAAAAACACAAATCCCAGCAGAGAATTACACAGCAGGTCACATAGTATGGACATCACATAGTATTTCAACAATTGCTAAGCGTATGGTAAAACTACACTGTTGTTGAATATCCTGATAAATTAATAATATACAGTTATATTCAAAACTAAATGAGGCTCCTTTGTGGTGTACGACTGCAGAGCGCCTACACATCTGGGTAACAATTTCACTTTCACAAATATGATATCTAAGCCTCCACAGACAGCCGACCCATGATCAACCCATGAAATCCAAAACGTTTATACCCATGTATGAACCGATGCAATAAAACCCAGCCCTCTTGTAAATGTGATCATAAAAGCTAACTTTTACTACTGAACATTTTAACATGATTGTTGGTAAGGCCATTTTATGTAGTTTTTCATCTAGTAATGATTGCCTAAATTAAGAAAAAGTTATTTTTTGAATTTAGACATTTAAGAGAAATAATGCAAAAAAATATGTATTAAAGATCAACCATAAATTAGAAATTTAGAAAAAAAAAAAATATATATCCAAAATATGAAAGACTATGTTACCTTTGTTCATCCACACACAATATGTAAATGTGTTGTTGTCAAATTAAGGGGCATGCAACTTATTGTTATGTTTATTTTATTAGGGTTGCTAAAATAAACAAACTAAAAATGAGAGGCAGAAGAAATGGCTACAAAGAGAACCAAATCAACACATACAGCAATGGAAAGAGAACGAAATGTTTAAAAATATTGAATTCACTTTTTCTTTGGCCTACAGGGTTAGCTTTTGGCCTTGTCTAAATCGTTCTCAAAACCACACATTAGTGTCAGGGCAGCCTAACGGACGGTTGAGCAGGATATATCAGGTCACACACAACTAAGCTGGCTATATGTTAACCAAGACGATGATCTGATAACGCTCTATAGCATGCATAAATGCTTGCATATAATATTTAGGGAAATTATGTCTGTGGAAGCAACAGACACGATAACAATTAGGACAATACCAAATAAAGGTCAAGTGTTTACCATTACGGTTGCCGTTAATGCTCCACTCTTTTCCAAAATGAGCGCATAGGCCTACATCTGCGAGGTGTTTCGACAAGCATTATTTTTTTAAGTAAATGCGCATGCTCAGTCAGAAAAGCTTATGGTGTAACCAATGACTACACTGAATATTTTCCTTTTCCACCACCCAATGAGTCAGCCCGAGCAGTATTTACCAAAAGGCTGCACAGTTTGTTTTCACAGCTCCTTATTTAGGTGGGCCATACTTTCATCAAGGTAATCCTTGATGTAAGTTTAGTCCAGGAAATATAAAAAAAAAATTATTGATATAGACCTACAAGGTTATATGTGTATAAAAAGTAAAGTAATTGGCTAATATAAAAACAATACATGCCTAGTGGGCCTTTAACAGAAAACCTCAAATTATAAGCTAAAAATAGAAGTAATCTTATGATTTTAACTATGAATCACGTCATTCTGTCATTCTGTCGAAAATGGCACCACCAATGGAAAATACAGAATTGTTGGAAATTTTTCTTTCTGCATGCTATTTAACATTCAAACTTTATTTGTCTTTACTCGTCGAGCAAGAGCTGTTCCGGATTCAATAATGAAATCCACCTTTCTGGAGGGCAGTGAATATGTTACTCTTCAGCTTTGGCTCATAAAATGTTCCATTAAACACTATTATCTACATTCTGCAGTATTTATTGGTGTAGGGCATATGGAACATTTGCCTATACCAGTCAATAGTGTGAAGTCCTCATGTGTCATTGGGCCCATAAAGCATAGAGCAGGGGACGTTAAGGAAACTTAACTGTCTGTCACTTGCAGACGGTTCACCAAAGGTCGCAATAAACCTAATCTCCAACACTGCGAAGCAAACTTAGCGTAGCTAACTTTCTCCCATACCGCCCCCCCCCCCCCTCCACCCAAACACCCCTCCCCACCGGCCCCCCTCCTCCTCCCCCCATCCCTCTCTCTTCTACACTCCCTCTAGCTCTCTGTGCAGGACTATATATTGGTGGGTGTGGGGGGAAAAAAAGAAAGAAAGGAAATGTGTACATGTGTACGTGCATATACGTACGTGCGCGGGCGTGTGAGCGCATCGGAGGAGGAACGCGAGTGTTCATGGGGAAAATGCGGTATAGGAAAAAATACTCGTTGATTGTTTAGGAAAGAAAAACTTGGTGGTAAAGTGAACAGCCGACGCAACTAAATGGGAAAAAGTATATATATACATAACGTTATAGGCCTACACAAATGTATCGATCTATATATAGCTTGGAGTCCGAATGCAACGATTAAGAAATTCGAGAATTGCAAACTTCCGACAGCATCTAAATCACAAATGCACAGGGCGTAGCCCATTCCGAATTGATTAATACCGCAATGATTTAGGACAAACTGATTTAGGACTATAGGCTAATACAAAAATGTGAAACTCACCCATTAGTTTTATACTTCTCCCGAGGTAATGTTTAGGGAATGACTGCGGGTTGGACAGGGGGCGAGAGCAGAATGAAGGACTGATTTGAAAACTTTCCTTTTTCTTTTTTTCGAGACGTTAAAATAAAGCCGGTGAGCTCCTTCCTGGGACAGATTGAGGGGAAAGGGATGTGAAAGGCTTGAAGTTATAAAGCGCTGCTTGAGGCACTCAACGCGTCTCTGTATTTGATCAGATTCTGTGCGTCCTGCAGCGAGTCAGCGGCAACCCTGCAACCCGCTCAATGGCACGGTTCTTTTGGGTTGAGCAAAAAAAAAGAAAAATATATAGAAATGCAAAAAAGCATGCATATTAAAATTAGTGACGTATTTCTGTCAGTTTACTCTTCTTTAGTCGTATAAAGGGTTTTTTCTGGGGCGTTGGGATATAATCCAACTTCGTCAACTCTACATTCTAGTTTTAGTAATTGAACATAAAACTATTCACGGATGGAAAATAAAAGAGAGAATGCATTTAGAGATGGATGATAGATAGATTGATAGACAAATAGCTTTTTCTGCCGCATCCTGGTGTAAACGAAACAAATCTAATGTTACTTCATGCCTGAAACTTGTAGGCCAAAAAAGTTGCAATGTTTTACACACATGTCTTTAAACTTTATATTTTGGCTTACGTGCAGATTGTGGTAAAAAAAAATAATAATAATATTGCACGACCAGTGAACTGTTCATATAGTAAAGTAATTGTTATTGGATTTCATACAGTACAAAAAACAACAACTACGCTATTAGCGCTCAGTTCTGGCTGTAAAATAACGCTTGCGCTATCCAATGAAATCAGACCATTGAGACGAAATGCCATTTCTAATACCGAACCTTGCCAATCAACAGAAATCTAGCCAATTATCTCCCTCCTTTTCAGTCACGTGTGAAAGAGGTAGCCGAACCCTCATTGGGTGTCGTAGCACTGCCTCCCGAGTTCATTTATGTGCTGGGAGTGAGTGATTGACTTTATCAGTCCAAGGACATCATTCGCTTGGAAAGGGGGGGAAGTTTGATCCTCTTTCTCACGGATCGCTATAACGGGAGTTTTTCTCGTAACTCTTCCCAGCGAAAGGATTTTTTTTCGGTTCAATGGGTTTTTTTTATTTTAATGTAGACTGTTGAAGAAAACGCCTTCCAACCCACGGTACGATCTCCGAAGCTTCTGCGTTCCGCTAAACTGGAATTGTACCTAATTGTATTTTGTTTTTTCTTTCACAAGTTGACTCAAGCTCATGACCATGCTTCTCGATAGCGGTCCGCAGTTCGCGTCGTTAGGAGTAGGGGGGTTCGGAGCACCACGGCACCACGAACTGGGGAACAGAGACCCGGGGCTGGGACTCAACCCCTTCTCAGACTCCCACTCGGCAGCTTTCAAAATCAGCCCGGTGGCTCACGAGATCGCATCCAGCCAGACATCAGCGTTCACCCCGCAAGCCACTGGATATGCAGCTGCCCTGGGACACCCTCACCACGGCGGACAGGTGGGCTCGTACGGAGGGGGACCGTTCAATTCGACCCGAGACTTTCTTTTCCGAAACCGTAGTGTGGGAGAGTCCGCGGCGTCCAGCGCCCAGCATGGGATCTTTGCAGCGTCGGCGGGGTCCCTGCACGGACCGCCTGGGATGGCCGATAACCCAGGACATTTGTTGTTTTCGGGGCTCCACGACCAGGGGGTGAGCCACTCTTCACCCAGCGGACATGTGGTCAACAGTCAGATGCATTTAGGTTTGCGCGGGGACATTTTTGGAAGACCTGATCCGTATCGTCCAGTCGCGAGCCCTCGGACGGACCCCTACGGAGCACAGCTTCACAACTACAACCACCCGATCAATATGAATATGGGCATGAATGTACCGACGCACCATGGCCCGGGAGCGTTTTTCAGATACATGAGGCAACCCATCAAACAAGAACTGTCGTGTAAATGGATTGACGAGAACCAAATTCACCGGCCTAAGAAGACTTGCGACAGGACTTTCAGCACAATGCACGAGATGGTAACGCATGTCTCCATGGAGCACGTTGGGGGCCCCGAACAGAGTAACCACATATGCTTTTGGGAGGACTGCCCGAGAGAGGGCAAATCCTTTAAGGCCAAGTACAAACTGGTGAATCACATACGTGTGCACACGGGCGAAAAACCCTTTCCTTGTCCATTCCCGGGATGTGGTAAAATATTCGCCCGGTCGGAAAATCTGAAAATTCACAAAAGAACGCATACAGGTAGGCTATGTTTGTAACTATATATGTATTGCTATTTCTTGCTAAGCATTGCGCAATTCGCTGTGAAGAAATAAGATGCACGTATAACGCATTTGCATGGGCGTAAAAGGAGCATTGTAACGGGGCTTGCAAAGTAAACAAATGTTGAGCTGCGGTTATCTAGGCCATGTTAGGTCGCCACAAGACTCTGGCATTTTTGAAAGTGTGAAAGTGAAATGTGTATTGTAAAAATGTGACTCTTACTTTAGTTCAGGCTACGTAGGTCTACACCACGTGCGTTTATTATGTTTCGCATATTCTTTAATGAATCCTAAAAATCAATCACCTGTTATTCAAGGTTAGTAGCCTAGGCCTATGGTTATCCTGCAATGTGTAGGACAGTATCATAGCGGTGGAAGAAATGCTGAGCAATTACTTAAAATATAAAGAGTAAACATGCGTTATTTTAATGGCTATTGGCCTGCTCCATTTAGGTCGACGTTGGGTAGTTTGGGATTTGCCCTCTTTTCTAAACACAGATGAGGTCTAGGCCTACATGTGGTACAGTTCTGACCAGCATCATGTTTCTTTAATCTTAAGAGTACCATGTGGCCTAATATAGGCCTAGTAAGATCATATTACAACGTGTGTATTGCCCTGGAGTAGATACGTTGTTCTGATTCAGTGTTTACAATATGAGTCGAGCCAGCCAAGCCAGCCAAACGGATAGCAGGCCTTTTGAGTGTGTAGTAGGCTAGCTGACACCGGCTAGATACAAGACGAGCTGGTAGCAGAGCGGCAACAGTGTGCGTGCGCGTGTGCGCGCGCGCGCGTGTGTGTGTGTGTGTGAAGACGTGTCGTGCAATCCTTTGCAAACATCCAGGTGGCCTTTGATGTGTGTTGCTGCGACCATTTAGACGTATCTGCCTATGTTAATTTGCGCATTTAAATTGATTTTTACAGGTGAGAAGCCGTTTAAGTGTGAGTTCGATGGCTGTGACAGACGCTTCGCGAACAGCAGCGACAGGAAAAAGCACATGCACGTCCACACATCTGACAAGCCATACATCTGCAAAGTGTGCGACAAGTCCTACACCCATCCCAGCTCTCTCAGGAAACACATGAAGGTAATTAAGGTCTTCATTACACCTTAAACACATTACGCACCATCCCAATCCCCCCAGACAACTCCAGTCATTTATAACAAGGCTGCTTTGATACACTGTGTGCAAAGTTAATGGCCGTTTTTTTTGTTGTTGCCCTAAGCTTGTTTATTAGGCCTATCTGTAAATTGAGTATTTTATATCTTATATCATTTCTTTATAGAGCCACATCGGCCAATATAGTTTTAGGTCGAGTTCTTCTATTTGGGCTGAGAACAGTTGATCCTAATGGACGTTTATCTTGCTTATTGCAGGTACACGAATCTCAAGGTTCTGAGTCATCTCCGGCAGCAAGTTCTGGATACGAGTCCTCCACACCACCAGTGCTGGTTTCAGCGAACACTGAAGACCCAACAAAAACGCCACCGTCAGTCGTACAAAACACGTCTGGGCAGCACGATGGACTGGCACCCAATTTTAATGAATGGTACGTTTGAAATCAAACACAGCATCCCTCAATGTGGACCAAAAAAGGTTTTATGAAACCTTAATAACTATTCACACCACGATGTACAAAATGGAATTGCAACAACGTGAGGAGATGAGAACAAGCCAACAAAAGCAGGCCACGTCCATTCTCAGGAATTAAATTTGACTTTTATTCCGAGTTTGGAAAAATCAAATAAATCACAAATAAAAACATATTAGGTACTTTCAAAGTATAAATAAATGTTTTCCTTTTATTTTCAGTTGACAGATCTCAGAAAATTATTTTATTTTTCATTTTATGTATTTTCTCAAATTTTATTTAAAAAAGAAAAAAAGGCAGTTTATTTTACGCTGTTTTATATAATGGTGACCTAATTTTGTCGCCTTCCAATTGATTGTTAGTAGGCCTACTTCAAACAGTCTTAAGAAACGTGCCAAAGTCTTTGTCATGAACTTGAACAAAAAAAAATCATAAATAAATATTATACTCGTGAATGTATTTCCTTGTTTGATGGAGTCGAATCTGTTGTTATACGTCCGTTTTCAGGTGGAGAAATGTGGTATTAGGTTACGATTGTTACCATTAAATATAACGTTGCCTTTTGTTAATACCGTTGTAAATAGCCTACATATCCATGATGCCATATTTATCAATTTGTAATTTAATTATGGGTATGAGTTCTGAAACTTAAATGATATTTATGGAAATGTTTTCTAACAAGACTGTACAGTTTGGGTCATAACCAGCTTAGCATAGAAGAAATGAAAAACTCTAAAGCTCCAACATTGCGATTGTATTCTTTTTTTAACCAATACATGTGTCTTATTTGGATCTAAGATATCATCTATATGAATTTTATGGATTTGTCTATATATGATGCAAATATGTCTGTTACTTTATTTAGCTTATGAGACCATTGACATGTAAATCATGACCGTGCAGAGCTGAGTTTAAATGAGGTGAGGAGCGACCAAGCGGCTCTTTTTTTATATCCTCATTTGGGATGAATTAAACATTTTGTGTATTTTACTTTTATAGAGTCAGAGATAGATGTCAATTTGTAGCATAAATTCATCAGCCTTTTTCACTCGTGTAGACCTACAAGTTTAAAGCCGATGCGTGTTACATCCACAAACTCCAATTCTCCGTGACAGTTTTTAAGTACTATTTTAAATTTAGTATCGCATCCCGACACATGAGCCAGATTGGCATCCTTAATAGTTCCATGTCTTTGTGAAGGTAGCCTATGTTTAATGTGAGCATCGGCAACAAATGGAACTGTCTCAACTCAGTATCTTCAAAATAAAAGTTTTTTTTGTCTGTCAGCTTGCATTGTTTTAAATGTACTTATTCTGTGTAACTAAGTGTGTTATTTGTTACTGTGGTGTTGCATATAGAGCAGTTTGATTACACATTTGCTTGTTTTGTGTGAGTAACGTGTCAAGATGACCATTTTGTGTTAACAAAATTAGTGAAAGGAATAGGTTATTAGATGTGGGTTCAGGGGAATACTTCCTGTGGCAAAAAGAGTTACAGCATTGCATTGTTACCCATTCTCAAGAATTCAATATTATGCATACACAAAGTTTATTGGGCTCCTATGAGAACAATTTCAGACCACCAGCACTACTTTTAAAACAAAAAAATGTAAAAACGGTACCTCTTGACAGTGATATATTAAATACGTTTATTTAAATAATTTAAGGAATATATGTTTTATATGCTATTTTCTATACCTTAATTTAAGAGAAGTACTTTTCTTATTCCAACAACCTTTCTGCCCAATGTCCGAAGTCCTAAAAAGATCTGATGTATAAACAAAGCTAGAATGTGATGTTGTAACACTTTCTGGGAGAAATGGGTCAAGCTCCAAGTTATTCCTGAAAAGCAAAATGTTTTACTGATGAACTGTGTCACTGTGCCAGTTGGAGGCAAATTATGTTACAGCAGGAGACTTAGGCCTCGGCGATACCTAAAGATCATATAAGGTTCCTTGTACTTTTAGGCTACTGTACGTTGGTTTTTTGTTCTACCAACTATTTATGAAGAAATGTGAACGAAAGTTTTGACTGAAATTAAAAAATAACATGTAAAGAGTATTTCGGACATGGACGTTAATTATTTGTTTGGCCCGTGTTGTGTTGCTGAGTGCGGCTAGTGTGTAGCCTGCGTTAGCATCGCTCCTCCATTCTCTGCACCGCAGCGTCTCCAGCTCACTTGAACTTGACACTGATAAAGGCGCCATCTTAGTATCGCGGTTCTGGGAAAGGGGGCGGGAAAGTTACGGAACCTATGGTCGCCTACTTTTTGTTATGTTTTCCTACAAACCCCCACAAAAAGAGAAAAGCAGCGAGAACGAGTCATGCTTTATTCACTAAGGATTGTAGCAGTTGCTGCACAGATGATTAACAAACTAAAGCCAAGTGCTTAAAAATAGTAGCGACAGAGGGCAGTGACAGTGCACGAATGCCTAGTAGTAGGAGGCTGCGATGCAAAAGAGAGGAAAGGAGACTACGGTTAGTGGTCAATAAAGTGTGCATAAGCATACGCTTGATATGCACCATGATCAGCAAATAGGCCTACAAATCAAATTGCGTTGAAGAATGTACACAGACTATAAGCGCACTTTATGTCTGAGAAGCGTTTTCTTATATATTTGAACAAAACAAGGATGCCTCTAGTCCTCCGATTTGATTCGCTATTGGTTGGATTTTCTCTTTTTTTATAAACCGTGAAGTTTTACCAACCCCCACTCAGCGTCCCCATCTCTCTGCTCTGCACGACCCTACCCCCCATCCCTTTCGACGAGAAACCGATTTAAGATTTTATTATTCAAATTCCCTTCCTTTGATTCCTGCGCAGGCGCCCTCCTGCATTTCACCACAGCGTTGTATCTTCATGCACACGTCGTCGGGCGATTCCACGTCGTTCCTCGCTGACGCCGTGACGTCAAATGTCTCAGCTTTCTCGCCCTCTCTCTGAGCACTTCCATGAAACCCGTCTACATGAAAGATGATGTGTTGCATCCAAGCTATAACGATGGAAAATAGCCTACCCAATCCCCCTGTCCGTTTACTTTGACTGCTGCACCCTGCGACACAACGCACACGCTTTTATTATGATTATTGTAATATAACATACCCTGCACGGGAATACGATGATGTATAGTAAAGCCGAACGAGGACGCTTCAGTGTGAATAAGGGAGCAACTGAGAGTCACGTGATGTGCGCTGTTGACAAAAGATAGGGGCTGTCTGACGGTCTCTGTAATAGACGGCAGTGCGTTTATTGATATCGAGCTGCCAGTTCCCATAGCCTACAGCTGGTTGTACTATCTATAAACTCACACGTGACGATAACAATATGTTAGCAGTGAGTGCATCAGCTCTTCGGCTTAGGCCTATAGGTTTTCGCTGCGGTATATAACCTTCGTTTTATGACACAAACCTCCGTCCGCGAGTTTTTTTTATTTATTTTTTTACAATCGTTAAAATCACAAACGTTATCTCTGCTAAACGGAAATCTTGGTCTTTTCTTAGACGGACGCCATCCTTTCATTCTCAGAGTAGCCAGCTCTTTGATGGCTGAGCGGGGCCGACCCCGGAGGAGAACAGACGGGCTACCGCTCACGCGCATTGTGTCCCGTCAGCGAGGCGGTGTCACTGAAGTCGCTGCTAAATGGTCTGATGCGTGGATTGCCAGATTAAACGGGAATGATTCCAACGGAATAGCTGTATCCTCTACCCTGTATCCTGAGGGTGGGTCTTAAGCATCCTTTTGGCCTAGTATATCCATAGATAACTGAAACCACGTAGGCTATTGGGCAACGTCTCAATTGCCGTGGGTATAGCCTATATATGCACAATGAGGTAAACTGCATGTTTACGCATTCATTTATAACACCGATAACAACAATGTTTATCCTGCGATGGCTCTTTAAAAACAAAGCCACTATGGGTCGCGACGTAAAAAAAACGGATGATATATCACACCAAAAGAACACACATTGATCTGACAATGGGTGAATTACCCCTCCCCCCCGCCCCCTGCCCCACTTGCCCTGTTGTCGCTAACCAATTACCGACGTGTATTTCACCTGGAGAGTGTTCCTGCATATATGCACTCACTAAGTAATTCAGGATGTGTCCTTAAAGCTTTTCAACATGTTAAATGACTTTTGAGATGCTAAGTGTGCGCCACAAATTCTTTGTTATTTAGTTTAATTAGCAAAACGACTGTAGGGAAACAGCTGTCGGGCATTTAACATAGGCTACAGGTATACACCTATTCACCTTAATGAAGAAGAAAAAAGCTTTAAGAAGTTAAAGTTTAACACTGAAGCATCGAGTGAGGCAAGCATTTACCAAATAGAGGACATGACATAAAATATTAAATAAAAAATGAAATGTAATGCAATTCTTGAGATTCTGAAAATTTCTACCCACGATGATCTATTTTACAATGGGCCAGTTAAAGATAGCCTATAGGCCTATGCCACGAGTGTGGAGTGTGGTTATCCCATCACCCACGCCGTATAGCTCTCGAATAATATTTACTTTATGAGGCGAGGATATAACAGCAAACTATCAATAGCATGTCCAACAGGAGACAGCAATTCCCCAACATCTGGTGCGGTGTCAGAAACTTGATGAATTCCCCATCATGAGCGGCCGTAAGAGTCAAAGCTAATAGGTCCCCGGGGTGAAATCCAGGAAAACGCTCATTCAGCAAGGCAGATGTTCGACAATTGTGCTGTGCGTTTGCCTTTTGACAGATATATTTTCAACACTTTTGAGAGGTGATAAATGAGCCATTGAAGCCTACGTTTTTTTGTGTGTTAGGCCCAAACACGCATGGTCTGACATGATCCGGGCTTCTGTGTAGGCCTAGTACGAGAAGGCTTTTCTGACGTGAACCTATGAGTCTATTAGGTTGATTATTTTTCTAGCATGACTATAAGCCATATCAAATCTAGGCTACATTCATCAAAACTTACTCAAAACTACTACTGCCATTTAAAAAAGTACAGGCCTACTCGATTAAGCCTTTTGATTTACCCTGAGTTCTAAAGGTTGCATATATTCGATAGCTTTGTTAAACAAGCAGTTTGCAGTTATCTAATTAATCAATCAATTACAATTACGATGAAGACGCCTTGGTGGCGTGTCATTCATTACGCAGCGTTGCTTCCCAGACTGGGCCTTTCATTCGTCACCGCTCAAAAACGCATTGCCCTCTAGAGACGACCCTAGGGTTCCGCTTGTGCATGTCATTCATTCGTGATCCACACCTTGCTTCGTACACCTCCCAGTTGTAAATCAGGTAAATAGACATGAGGACTATGCACGTGACGCTCCATACTGGCAAACATGATGAGTCTGACTCAACCCCCCTTCTGAATCAAAACCTTATCCTCACATTGGGCCCATACCTGCTTACAAACAACCTCACTAGGTTAGCCTAAACATATAGTGCACAAATATTGAAAGGTAACGAAAATAATGAAATGAGGAATGAATGGACATTGATAAAGCATAATCTCACAAAATAATGCGGATAAAATGTCAGCAACTCTGCCGTTGAAGATGAAAGAAAGTAGCGAACAGGCCCTAATTAATATCGGTATCCTGCAAATATTAATCAAGACGACGCAGGCACAAAGGTTGCATTCCATGATCACATGTCTTTAATCCGGTATAGGTACGTCTAGGCATGGCACAGCAGGTAACCAGCAGTTGTGTTGATAAAAGAGTTATAAAAGGAATTGTTTGCATTATAGGATAGGCCTTATTTTTTTCTCCCACTGACTCCCCAAAATCTGATATCTGCAACGATTTTATTTCTAGGAAAGCCAAAACAAGCATGCAGAGAAGAGGGATATGATCAGTATGTTCCGTTGGTTTCGTCTAATTGTTTCGTAAATCACAATAAGTAGGCCTGCTTTGTCCAACACAGAGAGCAAAAAAAACACATAAACCGGCACAAATTGGCTCCATCATTATATGCCCACAGCCTTGAATATCTAACACCCACAACTGCAGCGAAGTTTGCATTTTTGACAGTGTGTCTTACTTTAAAACTGTAACGCATGGCTTAGACAGACTTCAAAAACACAACACTCGTCTTCCGAATGTGTGTGTGTGTGTGGGGGGGGGGGGGAGTTGCTGAAATAACAAAATAAATAATAGTGTGCCTTCGAAACCTATCGCCTGCAGACACAAAAACACATGACAATATTGGCTTACCGAAAGACATACTTTGGACGTTGTCTTCGTTTTTATCCCTTATCGCATTTACTGTGCGCCAAGATGCTCCTGGGTAGCGTGACGTCAGACGCCAATTTAATGGTCCCTGACGGGGCATGTGTGGCATGTGGGACGGCGGTGTTGGTCCTGCAGAAGGCCGTGGAGGGCTGTCCAACCGCTGCATCCAGGTATGGGACACTGCTGCTAACTTTCCCCACAGCTTGTCTTCAATGTTAATACATTTAGTTTTTTATTCATTGTGTGTCTGCTGACTCTGCTCTGAAATATTCCTGGTACACTCCCTTCATTAACTGAATCCACTGTGCTTTGTCTTTATAAAAATTATTTGAATCAAGGTTTTCCACTCTTGAGGCAGAAAGAAGCGGAGAACAGGTTCCACGAAGCGATTTGCTCAGTGCAGATCACCAACAAATAAACGTAATAAAGAAAATAAATACGAATATGCATAGAAAAAGTGGACGAGTGATATAATGAATTAATAAAACCATTGCCAGTGCTTTCTTCAACTTCTGTCCACCCATGGACCCCCCCCCCCTTTTCTTTTCAAAAAGCGATTACGATCACAATCTTTGAAGTAAACACAAGCATAGGGGATCAAGGTTTTAGCGGGAAGAGAGAAAATCAGGGAGAGGTGAAGTAGAAGGGGACAGACGAAACAGGTAGGAGGGCCTGAGAAGGGGGTTGGGAAGGCCAGGTGCTGGCGGAAATTGGCAGGCGATTGCCAAAGCGACCTCATGCCAGGATAATGCATGGGACCATAGGTGTCCCGAAGCCAATCCCAACTCTCATGCTGATAGCCTTTCAATGCCTTTTGGGACAATCTCTCCTGTAATTGCTTTTCCCGTTTCAGTTCTCTTCCTGAGTCCGGTCAAAAAAAGGGAGGTATTCGGTTTCCTAAAAGTGCTTAAAGGGCAGTAGGTGTTTTACTCGTTCTGTATTGCAAAACATACAAATTGCTAAACTCCCGACAACTATAAATTCTGTGGCTCAAAACTTTTTTGGTAAAACAATTAATAGTGACGCGTAAAGAATAAAAAATGACTTAGTGAGTGTGCGGATGGGCCGGCTTGTTGAAATAGTAAATAGTCTGTTCTCTGTAAAAAATGAAAAACAGTCTACAGCAAAGTATTTTCATCTGTGTCTTTGAGACATTCTATCCATCTCCTGGTTTGATGACCTGTGACATATTTCCCCCTAAGGAAGGTGTCAACTTTACTCTATTGAAACCCTAGACTTCTATTCACTGCCTGGTCGAATGCTCAACATAAAAAAAGGGAGTAAAACATTTAGGAAAGTATTTGTTTCCTTGAGAAGAAATGTTCGTCTTGCCAAATCTTTTTTTTAAATTATTTTATAAAATGAATGGCCTGCTATAGGCAACTCAGGCTGAATAAGAATGGAATCACGTAAAGTTGCATCAATCGAATTCATAACAAATTATGATCATTATGAATATAAATATTATTAATCAAACATTAATGTTACGAAAGCTAATTATTTATTTTTTAATTTGAAAGCTAAATAAATAATATAATTGTATTTTAATTTAGTGAACTGTAGGCTTACCATTCGACCCAAACTTTTAGTTTTACAACGTGCCCGCTGCTGCCCTGCAAATATTAGGGAAACAAAAAGTGCATGAACGACCCACTGTGATGTCCTTGAGTGTGGAGCTCAGCGGACAGGAGACGCGCGGAGCCAACCGGTGACAATCACAACGCTCCCGTTCATCAACACAAAGTGTGAGAAAAGTCTTGTGAAAACAATCACAATATAACTACTATTCAAATGCTTCGCTTAGATATTAAAAGCACGCTAAGGAGCGATAGTTACTTAGCCTAATTATATTTTAAAGGCTTTTGTGTTTTGTCCAGCTGAATTCTCCAGGAACAATGTTGTAAGTTGTCTCATTTAAATTTGTAAGTTCTGAAGTGTAAAAAGTTTAAGCGATAATTTGTTATTTTATTATTTTCTTACAATTTATCGTTAATTTAACAATGGGCCTATACCGAGAAAGCTTGTGCAACACATTACCTACAACCACAGTTTAATGTTAGGATCAGGCCACATCCTTAGTAAGCTTATATTGCATCATAAATAATAAATATCGTATCCTGTCTGAGAGTTGCATTTAACATTGTGCCGTTCATGCATTACAAATGAAAGGGGGGCTGGTGCAAAAGTGATAAAATATACGACAATGATAAAATAGAAAACGATGAAGCTATAATCAGAATTCAAGTGTTCTTAAATCAAAAATAATTAACCTGATTGGTGTGTTGTTAATCAAATAAGTAATCATCTAACTGCAATGTATCTACAGTCAAGGGAGTCACTATACTGATTTCGAACAATAAATACGTACATATATATATGTATTTTTATATTTATAGCCTAATATATTTATACATAAACTGAATCAAGCGTTAAAAGAAAGTTGACATTTTTAAGAGCGAGCCCAAACTTAACTTAACAGAATCATGGCTGCTCTCTCATTTTGTTTTCTTCCTTTGATTTATTTGAAATAGTCAATTGTGTGCCAGCCCAGTACCCGGTTTAATTTACCTTGTCTCGGGAATGATTTTGCTGTATTACCTAAATAAGGTGAAATGTGGGGCATGCAGACTGCAGTCTACTGCTTGTCGGAATCAGTGGAGTGTGAAATTGCAACACCAGACAGCCAGGATAATAGCACAGAAGGGGGCTAATGTCCTGACTACATTCACAGAACATTTTCATAATAGCTAAATTAAAAAAGAGAGGGAAAAAAAGTATAGATTCATTCTTTAGTTAGTTTTCCCCATTCTTCTTTCTCCTATACCAGTGTCTCCTCCTCTGTGGTTAAAAGTTGTATTCAACCCACAAAAATCCCCAAACATATTTTTCATTTAGGTTTGTATTTATTTGCTCAGCAAATAGTGTGCGAGGAGGCTAAATGGTGCAAATGGAAGGGGAGGGCCATGGGGAGGGAAAGCTGGGCCTTTCACTGCTTCTAATTTGGCTGATTGAAGCCTCCCACCGACTCCCGCAAGCTGCTTGACTCGCCAGAGGAAGAACAGAGACCAAATGATTAAAATGATGCAGTGAATGCAATGTACTTCCTATAGCGTCTCACACGCATACACTCACAAAGCAGACACACACACACACACACACACACACACACACACACACACACACACACACACACACACACACACACACACACACACACACACACACACACACACACACACACACACACACACACTTTACATCCTATGTGCACATGAAGACATGCACTCCCATTCTTTGTCAATGCAACTGGTTCCCCTTAGGGTTCACTGCTCATCCAAACGACATAAACACACACAAAGAACACACCGGTTTTTAACATCTATTTATCGAGGCGTTTCGATCCTAAAACGCTGCGTGTTATACCTCTGCATTTAAATGCTTCCAAAATGTTCCTCAAATCCCTGCGACTTACCATCCTAACATCCCCTCTGTCTAAACCTAATCTTTCCTCCGGCTGGGTCACCGTCCTCGGAGGTCTTAGTAGCTTACTATCCCCTAAACAGCCCAGAAAAAGGACCAGAAAACATCCACAAAACCGTCAGAAACAGCGCTAAAATGACTGAAAAAAACACCCTGAAACACCTCAAAGCAGTCAAAAAACAGAAGTTTGCCCTGAACGTGCACAAATATATTCCCAAACACTCCAAATCCCTACAAAGGCAAGCAGAAAACAGTTAAAAAACAACCGACATGTGGCCCAATTTTAACACATCCCTGCCACATCAATGAGGTATGATATTATAGATATACTGCACCTGCAACATATTCAGTTTATGCATGCTTGTTTTGATGTTTGTGTATGTGCACATGTATGTGTATGTCTGTTGCGTAAACAGGTTCTCCAGTGATCAGGTCGGTGAAGCATCAATACGTGTTTTGTATATTACCACAGGTAATAATTTTCTTAACACATTTACACTCACGCAAGAACTAAAAACACTCAAAGAAACACAAAAGCATAACCTAGTAAGGATGCTCTTTAGTCCCATCGTAGGCTACTCGCAGATGGACGGACACGCCCTATACACACCCAAGGTGAGACCTTTATCTTTCGAAGGCCTCTTAAGCCTTTAAAGCAAAACCCACGCCACCTCACTAAGACGATAGAGCGAGTGTTGTTTCACATTGTTTTGATGTACAGTAGTTGGGCGGAAGCAGACAAGACTATTGGCTAAGCATTGGAAAGAGCAGACAGACGGACAGTCCAAGCGGTTTAGCCTTGTTTAAAATTATTAATCCACTTCAATTCCAGCTGGCCCCCTGACAGCATAGAACCCTATCAAAAAAATCAGCGCCTCCATTGTGGGGTCTGCCAGAAGGGACTGGGGGTATTTTTTTGTTTCTGCTCCAATCAGTGTCTAGAGGTTGGGCGATTAAAAAAAAAACTGTACCCAGTTCTCCCCCCCCCCCCCCAACACACACACACGCACACACACATACACAAACCCCCCCCGCCCCCCCCTGCCGCTCAGCAGGGGAATAACGGAATCATTAAGTCCCCATTAATTTCCCCCCACCTCCCCCAAATAATGTAGGCTTCGACATACAGGGCTGTATAGCGCATGGGCTGCAGCGACAAGTGCCTCAGTGTGGATTTCATTTGTCCCAAGGTTTCATTGGCAAATATGGGCAAATATGGGCAAATATGGCTCTCTATCTCTTCCTCATATTGGGAGTGAACACACACAAACAAAAGGAAATGTAAGGAGCATTGTAAAAGCTACATTAAGATGAAGGATACACTGTAGTGTATCTTTTAGATAGGACACATATCATTCCTGTGTGGTGTTTATGTTTGGTTAAGGGTCACAGCTTTCAAGTAGCAGTGGCCATTTGCTTCTTTGCATTAAGATTTCCATTATGAACTCTAGGAGCTGGAACACATGTAGCGGATGACAGATATAAGTGAGCTACCATCATCTAAGGACGACTCTGCATATGAGACTCTCACTGACATTTGAATGGACAGTGACACACGCACACACACACACACACACACACACACACACACACACACACACACACACACACACACACACACACACACACACACACACACACACACACACACACACACACACACACAAAAACAAACATAGCCAGAATGTACAATACTTTAATAAAAGGCAAGGATATTGAATCCTGTGAACCTCTCAAAGCTATACTAGGAGGGAGTGTGTGTGTGTAGGTGGGGGGGGGGGGGAGTTGGTGGGCTTTTGCCCAAATGTGTGAGGGGACAAAGGGGAGGTTCTGCCCCGTTTCCCCACAATGTCAACACAAAACCACAAGCTCACCGAGGTCTGTCCCACGCGCATGGGCTCTGATGAAGAAGCAGGATGAGGCTCCATCATCATCTTCATGAAGATATATGCACACATGCACACATTCGACAAACACACACACACACACCTTGTATTAAAGTGAGCGTATTCGTCAGACACGTGGCTCTTATCCTTTCAATTCAACAATTGGAACGTGCAAACACATGGATATATTAGGGATATATCGGTGCTAGTCATTTGCAATTCGGCCAGGAAATTGTGTAAAATTGGCGGTAATCAATGGAAAACATCAAAGAGCACTTAAGATTCTTTTTTTATTCAATAGGTTCTTTCCAACTATTTTCTCAACCATTTCTATTCCCTACTCACTATTTCTCTCTCTCTCTCTCTCTCTCTCTCTCTCTCTCTCTCTCTCTCTCTCTCTCTCTCTCTCTCTCTCTCTCTCTCTCTCTCTCTCTCTCTCTCTCTCTCTCTCTCTCTCTCTCTCTCTCTCTCTCTCTCTCTCTCTCTCTCTCTCTCGACCGGGATGACGTCTGGGTGTTGGGGGAGATTGAAGGGAACAAAAGAGATTGTTGTGGAGATACTCATTATTTAATTAATTCTTTATTTATCTTTAAAAGGAGAAAAATAAAATTCCCCCGGGTGGCGATGTACTCAGACAGTTACAGTAGATTGATAATTACAGGCTGGGAGACAGATGAGTGATGGATGAACAGAGGCGCGAGGGGGAAGGGGGCGGAGCCACGGCGTCCAAACACGCCGGTGTCCTCAGAGTCACGACTGCATCCCCACACCGCCAGGGCGCCCGCGACACTTCCATTTGCCACATTCCATCCCAACAAAAGTGTCATGTTAATGGCACTCATTTCAACCCTGTATGAGGTTTCTTTTTGTGTGTGTGTGTGTGTGTGGGGGGGGGGGGGGGGGGGGGGGGGCTCTGGGTTGTTAAAATCTGTTCCAAGTCTCGATTCTTTCAAAACAGTCCTGAAAACGTCAGCCGATGACAATTGCTGTCCTCACAATGAACTCAGCGCTGGCTTTGTGAGTGCCACCAGGAAGTCAGAACCCTACAATACAATTTGTGACCAGCAGAAGCATTTGGCCAAATTATGTGTCTTCTCCGCCAAACTGATAAGTAGGCCAGGGAAGGGTGGGTGAGGGTGGGGTTAGGGGGAGGTGGGGGAGGGTTATGGTACAAAGGAGTGGGTCTTTATTGATTTGACAAGTGAGTGAATAATTAATCTGTGGTAGCCGGCCATCAGCTGGACCGACCATTTGAAACTACTGCTGCTACAGCCACTCTGACTGACGAGCAGACTGACAGGCAGACAGACCAACGATTGACACTCAATTAAATTAATTTGAGAGGGGGGGGGCGCAGACATGGACAGACTGACAGACAGACAGACAGGCAGACAGAAAGACAGAAAGACAGGCAGACATATGGACAGTGAGAGGGATGGCGGAGAAAGACATGGACAAACTTGACTTGTGTCATATGACTTACTACAATACCACACGTCCCAGAACACTGCGCTCCGTGAAGACTCCTTTAAATGGCCTTGAGTAATAATTCCAAATGTTCCCTTCATTCCCAGATTTCTTACAATTTCCTCAGCCAAGGGCCGGGTGATTTACGTCCATTTCCAGCCTCCCTGGAGTTCTTGGCCAGCAGGATACAAGGCGGCTTTATGCACGGGTGTAATTCACACACTCATTGGCACAACCGGCTCCTAGACAGAAACTCTGTGGTACTACACTGCTTCTATGGAGACAGAGAGTAGTGGCCCTGGGTTCCGATTGGCCAAAGTCGACAAACGCTGAGGAGTACGTGTTACAGCCGAAAGGAACGTTAAAAGATCATCTTAAAGTTCTACACAAGACTTCCAATAGCATGGGAACCCTGAAATGATGAATGGATGAATGAATGAAACTAACTTCTGTAGGTTGTTGATAAATGGTTGTTTGGTTGGGTAGTTCCCATGGCACTGTTCCATTCATTTGAACAGGCATGCCTATGTCAAAGGCCCGGAATCTAGTCCTACGGTGCGTATTCAGCTTCTGAACCTGGCAACCCTCCAGGTACTCTAATGCTCTTTATGTATCAGGATTGGCTTCATATTCTGTCACGGTACAGTTGTATAGGTATTAAAAAACTTAAAATCCTCGACATCGTTTATAAAAGAAAAGACCAATCAATTTGCCAACCCATCTGTGCACGACGATAAAAAAAATACAATAAATGAAAAAAAAAAAACCGCCAACTTCACTTCTTTATTTAATACAGACAACAGCCGGGCTCTCGCGTGGAGCTGTTTGGGCAGCAGGGTGCAGAACGGCAGAGTTTAGTCTCAGCCGGTGCTCTGACTACCTGCTGAGACACCAGATCCACACTGAGTGTGAAGTCAAGCAGACTGCTCCACTGACTCACTCTGCCCGTCTGGCCCCGCCGCCACCCCGCCACCACCTACCGGCTACTGCCACTTCCCCCCCCCCAGCTACTGCCACCACCACCACCACCACCACCACCACCACCACCACCACCACCACCACCACCACCACCAGCGTCTCCTAGCCACCGCCACGTCCAACCCCACCACCACCTCCAACATCACCAGCACCTCGCCACCACCACCTCCGCCGTCACCTCCATCGATCCACTGCGCTACCGCCACCCCCACCCCCACCACCACCACCCATCCAATGCCCCCTCCGTCCAGCTACCGCCACTCCCACCTAACAACCATCATTTCGACCCAGCTACCACCACCACCTAGCCTCCATCATTTCCACCCACCTCCACCCGTTCACCTCTTCCCCAACTCCTACGCTGACATCAGGACCATGGCAGATTTACAACATGACACTATCTACACCAAGACAGAGGAAACCACCCTCTAATCACTGGCACATACGCACACATAATACGTACTCACGCTCACACCAGTGAGCGCGAGTCGTGCATGCATGGGCATGGATATGTACAGAACACACAACACACAGCCGTAGAGCACACACTCATAAGCACACAAACACTCACACACACACACACACACACACACACACACACACACACACACACACACACACACACACACACACACACACACGCTAACAGAGACATACAGTATACAGCCATAGACGCAGATGAGCTCCAGGGGGGTGTGTGAGCAGGGCTGGGCCCTATAAAGGGTGTCAGAGCAGGCTGAGGGGTGATGAGTTACGGGCCTCAGTTGTCTTCTGCCGGTCCATATCATATCACGAGAGAGAGAGAGAGAGAGAGAGAGAGAGAGAGAGAGAGAGAGAGAGAGAGAGAGAGAGAGAGAGAGAGAGAGAGAGAGAGCACACTGTGAACAAACCTGCATACCAACCCCAAGCATCTCCACACGCACCCCCTCACCCTCTCTCTCCCAGGAGTTGACTTCCTCCATCGTTCCGCTCTGTCTTAACCATATCAACACCGGCCTAACTGTGGCTGAGAGACACCGACTCAATAAATCTCTCTCTCTCTCTCTCTCTCTCCTCTATCTCACCAACTTTTTATATCTCTACCTCGAGCCACTTCACTCTAGATCTCTCTTTCTCTCTCTCGCCCTCTACTTCTCTCTCCCCCTCAACACACACACACACACACACACACACACACACACACACACACACACACACACACACACACACACACACACACACACACACACACACACACACACACACACACAACACCAGAGGTAACTTCAACATGGAACTTTCCATTCATGTTTCTCATTATTGGGGCATGTTGGTATTTTATGAGTGTGTAAACCTCTGAATCACTGCACCTTATAACAAATTCTGACACTATTACGTGACTGTGCTCATGTCGAGGCTCAGCATTGCTTCCGCAAGGGCCTAAAATACTAGACGACAAAAGACTAGGACTTGTTAATTATTTTTAACGGCCAGATAAAAAAGATAATGGACAAGGCAGAGACACTTTTTCAAAAAAATTCAAAAACCACATTTGTAACTTTAACAGCTGCACATAAGTATCAAACTAAAAAATATATTTTCATTCATCAATTTAAATTTAATTTAATTTATAACTGTTTGGACCAATTAATGAACCTATAACAAAACAAAACATTTACTAGTAGTAGGAATGAAAAACATGGCTCAAACATGGCACAAACTAAGATGCTTGAATACATTTGTAGTGATGAACTATTTCAAATTAATTAATTAATAGAAATAGTACATTACAATCCTGTGCAAAGTGTACAGACCAGTTACAAAAAAGAACGTTGTTCTATCACGCTATTTAAAACAGCACTGCGCGTTAATCTCTATCAATCACTCTAATGACGGAAGCAATTCCTTGACTAAAGCAATAATGAACTTGACATTGTGCATTCAAAATGTGTGGATTTTTACATGGGAGCAACAGGAAATGTGAAGTAATGCGTCTAACGATTAATTAGAACCAGTAATTACACAAATTCACTTGATAAATGAAAAAATACAGATTAAATATTTTTTTGAAATATTTTCAATTAGAAAGGCAAAACAATAATTGAATTACACATCCTGAGAAATTAATCAGGCACCGTACAGAGAATGGTACTTAAGTCTCCGAGCAATCCTAGATGCTTGATTTCACCGATTTGTAAGGACTGTTGAGGGATTCATATTTTAGTAAAAGGAAAAAGAGTCCAGCGATTACACATTAAAAGGTGTTGTGAAGTGTGAAGACCTTATTCACAATACAGAGTAGAGTTTACATGTCTCCGGTGTGTTTGTGTGTGTGTGTGTGTGTGTGTGTGTGTGTGTGTGTGTGTGTGTGTGTGTGTGTGTGTGTGTGTGTGTGTGTGTGTGTATGTGTGCACACACGCAAATTTGTGCACGTGTTTGGTTAGCCCAACTCTGCCAGTAGTGTGTGCAGGGGTCCTCTCCTCGCGTCGAGACATCCTGGAGACGAGACTCTGGCTGCAGGGAAGGCAGCAGCGAGCGAGCCGCCGGCCTAGCGTGGACAATAGGAGGTGGCAGTCTAGTCAAAACAAGGCCTGTTCCTCCAGTATGCGACCAAGTGCTACGTGAAGAGCCTCCTTTCAGGCCCCCTAATGTGGTAAAGTGATCTGCCTCACAACTGGGACACTACAAGAGGCCATCCCTGAGTGACTGCAGCTACCCCCAACCCCCCCCCCCCGCCATCTCACCCTCCTAAAGAGACACACACGCAAGCGTGTGTGCACGCGTGCAGATACACACGCACACAATGTCCGGAGAAAATGTGTGTTTATTTATTCAGTTTGTTTGTTTATTTGAACCTAGATGTTGACCTAAATCCACAGAGACGTCTTTGAGGAAAATGTTGGTCCATAATTGAGTTCCTTAAATGAGCGTCGGTCGATTTCCAGTTTTATTTCCTCCCATGCAACCCAAGTCCTTCAATAAAAGGAGACGTAGTTATCTTGCCACACTATGGTGAGATGTGGTTCTACTCTTTAGAAATGTCCACTTCTTTCCTGTAATGACTCAAATCCCTGAAGCAACCTTCTGGCACGGTTCAGAACTCTGAGTATTGTTTTGGAGGCAGTATGAGCTTTAACGTTTCTTTACATTTCACTGGGCACTCTTTCCCAAAACACAACTGAGGAACATGAAGTGATGTTAAGGGGCAGCACAGAAAGCTCATCACGATATTTAACTAACTTTAAAAACATAAACGTTTATAAATTAGATCACCCCTTCCATGAGGCATCTAAAAGTACATAGCAGCACTTTTTCATCTTATCCCCCCCCCCCCAAAAAAAGAAAGGATTACATTTTCTTTTCTTCTTCCCTCCCCCGCCTCCCCCCTCTATTCTATCCGATCGGATTTTCTCCATCTTCTTCTCTCATTCTCTCCCTTCCTTCTCCCTCCCCGGCCTCCGTCGGCGGAGACATGTGGTCAGCTGGGCTGTTTCCATGCGGTCAGATGATCAAAGGTCGGCTAGCGGCGGTAATTGTCCCCCTACCGAATATCTGCTTGGGCCGGGGGGGGATCAGAAGCCCAGCAGGTGGGGCGGTGGTGGAGGAGGAGGAGGAGGAGGAGGAGGAGGAGGGGGAGGGGGAGGAGGAGGAGGATGAGGAGGAGGAGGGGGTGGGGGAGGAGGAGGAGGAGGAGGAGGAGCGGGAGGAGGAGGAGGAGGACTAGGAGGAGGAGGAGGAGGGGGAGCAGGAGGAGAAGGAGGAGGAGGAGGAGGAGGAGGAGGAGGAGGAGGAGGAGGGGGGGGGAGGAGGAGGAGCGGGAGGAGGAGGTGGAGGAGGAGGAGGGGGAGGAGGTGGAGGGGGAGGGGGAGGAGGAGGAGGAGGGGGAGCAGGAGGAGGGTGGACAGGGGGGGCCGACCATGAGAAGCACAGAGAGGGGGGGAGGGAGAG